>NC_056731.1:1029251004-1029503504 GCF_019279795.1 Protopterus annectens | reverse complement strand
GCTGTTTTGAGGGGTGGGGGAACAAACCCCATGTTCTGCTAGGATACACACTAGTCTGACTATCATTTAACCTCACTTTCTAACACCTCCCTTGAGTGATGTACTAATAATCTGTAGCAGTAGGACTGTATGAATATTCCATGCATGAGGCCTACTGATTATAAATGGAGACATGATAGTGGAATGGGTTTCTGTAGTCCCATGTGGATGTCATTTTTGTCCAAATATCCCACTATATTTATTTGCATAATGTACCAGGTCCGTAGCTACAATGACATATCAATAATCCCTAAGAATACTGTGTAGGCTAAGGACTTACCTTGCAAATACAGCAGTTGACACAACTGTAGTTCAGGGCTGACTCTGATGCAAGCAGCACACTGCCAGTAATGGATAGGTATAGGATGTGTGAGTAGGCTGGCATCAATTTTAATATCTGTATGTGAGTAGGAGTAAGGTGTTAGTCCATAGATCCCTAGGTTGTCAGTGAATGTCCTATGTAGTGTCTCTTAGCCAAAGTCAGAGAATACAGAGCATGTATACATCTGCCTACAGGGAAATCAGCAGGGGGGTTCCTCCACCAAGTCCTCCTGTGACTGCAGCTGTGTTGACCTAGGCACTGGTGGGGTGCTGTGTATCCCTTCCCTTTGCTGATCCTGCTGCAACTTTTTCTGCAGGATCAGATTGTGTAGCATAGCACATACTCTGGATATTTGTACACATATAAGTGGAGTATATTGCAGGGCCTCACCAGATATACCCAGGCACTGGAACAATGACTTCAGAAGCCCAAACACATGCTCTATGATGTTCTCAGTTTGTGCGTGTTCCTTATTATGGCATTCTTCCATGGGTGTGTGCACATTTCTGAAGGGTGTCATTATCCACTGTTCCAGGGCATAGCCAGCATCCCCCAGTAAATGGCCCTGTGGGATGCCTCACCTAGCAAACATCTGGTACAGCTGTGATATGTACCAGATATAGGGGTTGTGATAACTTTTAGTGTAGCCAGCACACACATTCATAATAATCCCTTGGGCATTGCACATGAATTGGCAGTTGATGGAGTGGTATCCCTTGCAGTTAGATTCTACCCTGCTCACAGGTGGGTCCTTGATATGTACATGAGTGCAGTCTATGGCACCAAGTAATTCAGGGTAGTGTGCTACATGGTAGAACTGTTTCATACTCCTGGCCTTCACCTCAGGAGAAAGGGGGAAAAATATGTGCTTATTGGAATGTGGGAGCACAGTATCCAGGAGTTGGTGGAGTATCCTGGATGCAGATTCCTGTGACACCCCCATCATGTCCCCAGTTGGTCTTTGAAAAATACCTGTAACTAGTATGCTAAGGGCTACACATACCTTAGTTTCAACTGGGATGAGTTCCCCTCTGTTAGCTCTGGCTCTGAAATGAGGGTAGCAGAGCTCACTGAGTTTTTGTAATATGTCCCTGTCCACCATGTAGTGCTCTACAATCTTCAGTTCATGTAGTTCCTGGAAGGTTACCCTGCGCCTGAACACTTTTATCCTTCTCAGTCTAGGCCTATTGTCAGCAGCATAGCAACATTGTCTTCAGCATCTAGCACACACAGGTGCAGAATAGCTGCAGAGCCCCTAGCGTTATCTCAGTTAAAATTTCCAATTCATTACACCAATGATTCAGGGTATTGAGGGAAAATCAGAATGTAGGGTGTATGCATACTTTATACAGTTCTGGAGTAGGTTTCTAGGTGGGATTGGCTAATTATAATTCAGTTCACCTGCTTAGGATATAAGTGACATGATTTAAAAGCCTTACTTTAGTGAGCAATACTGCACTGTGTGCAGGTTCATCTAGCATAGCTATGCAAAACTGTATATTGTTAATTGAGTACATCTAGTTTCCATTTATATCTGTCTCACCTCATGACTGGGATGTGGGTGCCAAAGCAGCAGAGACCTCCAAAGAAGACACCCAAGCAGCCTCTACCCCAAAACAAAACACGTGCAACACATATCTCACAAAGCCAGTGTGCCAAACAGTCACAGCCCTTAAGACTAAACAACACACCTGATACACATGTAATAGGTGACTCTATCGTCAGGCACACTGACGTCCCGCTCACCAGGCTGAACAAGGAGAGGGTCACGGTGAGCAGCCTGTCGGATGCTACGATCCGCCGCATAACACAAGCACTCAGGTCACTCCAAGGCAAGTACAAATATGACTCAGTCATTGTCCATGCTGGTGTGAATGACCTGAGACGTACCTCCCTGGACTACATGGAAAGAGACATAAAGGAGCTCTCTGAGCATGTAGCCCAGGCCGGTATGACCCTGACCTTGAGTAGCATCTTACCCTCACCAAGAATGATGCCACAATATGAAGACAAGATGATCAATTTCAACAATTGGCTTAAGTACTGGTGTCATTTAAAGGGGATAAAATGCCTGTCAGCTTGGGATGATATGCTCGACAAGCCACATTGCTTTGCTAGGGACGGCTTGCACCTGTCACCCCTGGGCTTTCGGATATTGGCAAAGGCTCTTGCTACCCCCATAGTGCCTTTTTTAGGCAAGGCTCAAAAGACAAACCCACCTCCATAGGCATCACAAGGGATAAGAAACTAAGAGTAATGCTACTCAACGCCAGAAGTCTAAACCTCAAGATGCACGCACTCAAAACTCTCCATAGCATGGAGAACATCGATATCTGTGCAGTAACAGAAACCTGGTTCAGGGCTCCCGAGAGCACCCCAGCACTACCAGGTTATACCTCATACCATGGTTTTCGGCCCCAAAACTTGGAACGAACCACAAAAGGAGGGGGAGTATCGATATTCATCAAAGATACCCACACCTCCAGGTTGGTGGCAAAGCACAAAGCATCAGAGACTATCCATGTGCAACTAACAGTGGGTAAAACTGCCTTCCAGTTTATAGCCTGCTACTGACCACCCTCCCAAACCCAGGAACCCCACTCGGCCTTCCTGAGAACACTGGAAAATATGAAGGTCTCTCCAAACACCATTATATTGGGCGACTTCAACTACCCAAACATAGACTGGGAGCATTACTCTAGCTCCAACACCCTAGCCCAAAGGTTCCTAGAATTTATAAACTCAAATGCTATGGAACAACTTGTTACCACTCCCACAAGAGGGTTAAACATACTGGACCTGATCATCACCAACATGGGGACTCTATGCTCCAGACCAGAAGTGTATCCCTCACTGATAAGATCAGACCATAAACTAATCTCACTGGATATTCACATCCCGACCCCACCCCCTGCCCAGAAAACCACAGTGGAAAAACTTCTCTAAAGCAAATTTCACACTCCTCAAAACTGAGGTGGAATCCTTCAAATCCCTCGGGCCTGTGGAAAATACGGCCCAGACCGCAGAATCCTTTATAAATGCATTCTATGAACACCTTCAGGAATGCATGGATCATGCGATCCCAAATAAAACCAAGACCCAATCCTCCAAAGGCAGACGTCCTGTCTGGTGGACCCCAGCCATAAACAAACTATACAATAGAAGGAGGAAGCTACTAAATGATAGAGCAAAATCCCAAAAAGGGAAGGCATCACTGATCAGTATTAGCAAAAAACTACGGGCACAAATAAAATTGTCTAAAGCCAGCTTCGAGAGAAAATTTGCACAGGACACTAAGGATAATCACAAGGCTTTCTTTAGTTATGTTAGGAACCTGGGTGGTAATTCCCAGATATGCTCAGAATTAGTCCAAAATGACAAAAAATACACCAAACCCACAGACATTGCCAACATCCTAGCTGACAGGTTCAGCGCAAACTCCCCCCCCTCCCCACCAAAAGGGCAAATATCTATCCCAGCAGAGTGCTGCCCCCCTGACATCTCAGATGCTCAGGTAAGAGCCGCCCTCTCCAAAGCAAAAAACACAGCATCAATGGGACCAGATGGTGTCCCGGGCTGTGTCCTACATGAACTCCAAGAAGAGCTAAACCCAAACATAAAACTACTGTTCAATCTCAGCCTTACTACAGGATATGTGCCCAAAGAGTGGCATACAGCAACAGTGGTCCCTCTCCATAAAGGTGGTGCCTCAACGGATCCTGGAAACTATCGCTCCATAAGCCTGACTAGCTTGGTCTGCAAAGCTATGGAAAGGATCATCATGGACCTCATAAATAAAGATATTGGGGACCTACAAACACTGGATTCTACCCAGTTCGGCTTTGGTAAGGGCAGATCCTGCCTCTTAAACCTGGTTGATTTCTTTGAAACAGTCACCAAGGCCATTGACGAGGGGAAGGTGGTCCACACAGCCTACCTGGACCTCGCAAAAGCCTTCGATACAATACCCCACTCGGGCATTATAGATAAGCTCACCAGCTTAAATATAAACCCCTATGTCACTAGATGGATTGAAAACTGGCTCAAGGACAGAACCCACATGGTTAGAATTGCTGGAGCCATGTCAGACTCCAAACCAGTTACAAGTGGTGTCCCACAAGGCTCAGTCCTGGGACCTCTCTTGTTCGGTATATATTTCTCAGAGGTACAGGCCAACACGGAAGGACTGTGGCTGACCAAGTTCGCAGATGACTGCAAACTGGGTGCCATAATCGACTCTCCAGCCGAGACAAGCATCCTCCAAAAGGGCCTCATAGAAATAGACAACTGGTGCCAGAGCCATGGCCTCAAGCTAAATGCCAAAAAGTGTATAGTCATCCCCTTTGGTAAAAACAAAGTGCCCACAAATTACCACATAGGTGGTAATCCATTAAGTACAGAAGAAGTAATTAGGGACCTGGGGACCCAAGTTGATAGCAATCTCTCATTTGACAACCACGTGGCCAAAGTGGTTAGAAAAACATTTTATATAGCCCACCTAATCATGAAGGGATTCACATCTAGATCAGGGGAGGTCATCGTGCCTCTTTACTCATCCTCATCAGGCCCATAATTGAGTACAATGCCCCTTTTGGGATGTACCTTACCAGACACCTGCAGCAACTGGAAAGACCCCAAAAGTACCTCACCAAGAGGATCAAAGGGCTCAAACAGATGCCATATGCTGCCCGGTTAAAGAAACTCCAGCTCTACTCAGTGGCATACCGCCTGTTCGAGGCGATCTGTGCCTGACGTATAAAGCCATGTCCAACCCGGAATTAATGGACATGCTGCACCTCAGAAAATCCAAATAGGGAAATCAGCAGGGGGTTCCTCCACCAAGTCCTCCTGTGACTGCAGCTGTGTTGACCTAGGCACTGGTGGGGTGCTGTGTATCCCTTCCCTTTGCTGATCCTGCTGCAACTTTTTCTGCAGGATCAGATTGTGTAGCATAGCACATACTCTGGATATTTGTACACATATAAGTGGAGTATATTGCAGGGCCTCACCAGATATACCCAGGCACTGGAACAATGACTTCAGAAGCCCAAACACATGCTCTATGATGTTCTCAGTTTGTGCGTGTTCCTTATTATGGCATTCTTCCATGGGTGTATGCGCATTTCTGAAGGGTGTCATTATCCACTGTTCCAGGGCATAGCCAGCATCCCCCAGTAAATGGCCCTGTGGGATGCCCCACCTAGCAAACATCTGGTACAGCTGTGATATGTACCAGATATAGGGGTTGTGATAACTTTTAGTGTAGCCAGCACACATTCATAATAATCCCTTGGGCATTGCACATGAATTGGCAGTTGATGGAGTGGTATCCCTTGCAGTTAGATTCTACCCTGCTCACAGGTGGGTCCTTGATATGTACATGAGTGCAGTCTATGGCACCAAGTAATTCAGGGTAGTGTGCTACATGGTAGAACTGTTTCATACTCCTGGCCTTCACCTCAGGAGAAAGGGGGAAAAATATGTGCTTATTGGAATGTGGGAGCACAGTATCCAGGAGTTGGTGGAGTATCCTGGATGCAGATTCCTGTGACACCCCCATCATGTCCCCAGTTGGTCTTTGAACAATACCTGTAACTAGTATGCTAAGGGCTACACATACCTTAGTTTCAACTGGGATGAGTTCCCCTCTGTTAGCTCTGGCTCTGAAATGAGGGTAGCAGAGCTCACTGAGTTTTTGTAATATGTCCCTGTCCACCATGTAGTGCTCTACAATCTTCAGTTCATGTAGTTCCTGGAAGGTTACCCTGCGCCTGAACACTTTTATCCTTCTCAGTCTAGGCCTATTGTCAGCAGCATAGCAACATTGTCTTCAGCATCTAGCACACACAGGTGCAGAATAGCTGCAGAGCCCCTAGCGTTATCTCAGTTAAAATTTCCAATTCATTACACCAATGATTCAGGGTATTGAGGAAAATCAGAATGTAGGGTGTATGCATACTTTATACAGTTCTGGAGTAGGTTTCTAGGTGGGATTGGCTAATTATAATTCAGTTCACCTGCTTAGGATATAAGTGACATGATTTAAAAGCCTTACTTTAGTGAGCAATACTGCACTGTGTGCAGGTTCATCTAGCATAGCTATGCAAAACTGTATATTGTTAATTGAGTACATCTAGTTTCCATTTATATCTGTCTCACCTCATGACTGGGATGTGGGTGCCAAAGCAGCAGAGACCTCCAAAGAAGACACCCAAGCAGCCTCTACCCCAAAACAAAACACGTGCAACACATATCTCACAAAGCCAGTGTGCCAAACAGTCACAGCCCTTAAGACTAAACAACACACCTGATACACATGTAATAGGTGACTCTATCGTCAGGCACACTGACGTCCCGCTCACCAGGCTGAACAAGGAGAGGGTCACGGTGAGCAGCCTGTCGGGTGCTACAATCCGCCACATAACACAAGCACTCAGGTCACTCCAAGGCAAGTACAAATATGACTCAGTCATTGTCCATGCTGGTGTGAATGACCTGAGACGTACCTCCCTGGACTACATGAAAAGAGACATAAAGGAGCTCTCTGAGCATGTAGCCCAGGCCGGTATGACCCTGACCTTGAGTAGCATCTTACCCTCACCAAGAATGATGCCACAATATGAAGATAAGATGATCAATTTCAACAATTGGCTTAAGTACTGGTGTCATTCAAAGGGGATAAAAATGCCTGTCAGCTTGGGATGATATGCTCGACAAGCCACAATGCTTTGCTAGGGACGGCTTGCACCTGTCACCCCTGGGCTTTCGGATATTGGCAAAGGCTCTTGCTACCCCCATAGTGCCTTTTTTAGGCAAGGCTCAAAAGACAAACCCACCTCCATAGGCATCACAAGGGATAAGAAACTAAGAGTAATGCTACTCAACGCCAGAAGTCTAAACCTCAAGATGCATGCACTCAGAACTCTCCATAGCATGGAGAACATCGATATCTGTGCAGTAACAGAAACCTGGTTCAGGGCTCCCGAGAGCACCCCAGCACTACCAGGTTATACCTCATACCATGGTTTTCGGCCCCAAAACTTGGAACGAACCACAAAAGGAGGGGGAGTATCGATATTCATCAAAGATACCCACACCTCCAGGTTGGTGGCAAAGCACAAAGCATCAGAGACTATTCCATGTGCAACTAACAGTGGGTAAAACTGCCTTCCAGTTTATAGCCTGCTACTGACCACCCTCCCAAACCCAGGAACCCCACTCGGCCTTCCTGAGAACACTGGAAAATATGAAGGTCTCTCCAAACACCATTATATTGGGCGACTTCAACTACCCAAACATAGACTGGGAGCATTACTCTAGCTCCAACACCCTAGCCCAAAGGTTCCTAGAATTTATAAACTCAAATGCTATGGAACAACTTGTTACCACTCCCACAAGAGGGTTAAACATACTGGACCTGATCATCACCAACATGGGGACTCTATGCTCCAGACCAGAAGTGTATCCTCACTGATAAGATCAGACCATAAACTAATCTCACTGGATATTCACATCCCGACCCCACCCCCTGCCCAGAAAACCACAGTGGAAAAACTTCTCTAAAGCAAATTTCACACTCCTCAAAACTGAGGTGGAATCCTTCAAATCCCTCGGGCCTGTGGAAAATACGGCCCAGACCGCAGAATCCTTTATAAATGCATTCTATGAACACCTTCAGGAATGCATGGATCATGCGATCCCAAATAAAACCAAGACCCAATCCTCCAAAGGCAGACGTCCTGTCTGGTGGACCCCAGCCATAAACAAACTATAGAATAGAAGGAGGAAGCTACTAAATGATAGAGCAAAATCCCAAAAAGGGAAGGCATCACTGATCAGTTATTAGCAAAAAACTACGGGCACACATAAAATTGTCTAAAGCCAGCTTCGAGAGAAAATTTGCACAGGACACTAAGGATAATCACAAGGCTTTCTTTAGTTATGTTAGGAACCTGGGTGGTAATTCCCAGATATGCTCAGAATTAGTCCAAAATGACAAAAAATACACCAAACCCACAGACATTGCCAACATCCTAGCTGACAGGTTCAGCAAACTCCCCCCCCACCAAAAGGGCAAATATCTATCCCCGCAGAGTGCTGCCCCTGACATCTCAGATGCTCAGGTAAGAGCCGCCTCTCCAAAGCAAAAACACAGCATCAATGGGACCAGATGGTGTCCCGGCTGTCCTACATGAACTCCAAGAAGAGCTAAACCCAAACATAAAACTACTGTTCAATCTCAGCCTTACTACAGGATATGTGCCCAAAGAGTGGCATACAGCAACAGTGGTCCCTCTCCATAAAGGTGGTGCCTCAACGGATCCTGGAAACTATCGCCCATAAGCCTGACTAGCTTGGTCTGCAAAGCTATGGAAAGGATCATCATGGACCTCATAAATAAAGATATTGGGGACCTACAAACACTGGATTCTACCCAGTTCGGCTTTGGTAAGGGCAGATCCTGCCTCTTAAACCTGGTTGATTTCTTTGAAACAGTCACCAAGGCCATTGACGAGGGGAAGGTGGTCCACACAGCCTACCTGGACCTCGCAAAAGCCTTCAATACAATACCCCACTCGGGCATTATAGATAAGCTCACCAGCTTAAATATAAACCCCTATGTCACTAGATGGATTGAAAACTGGCTCAAGGACAGAACCCACATGGTTAAAATTGCTGGAGCCATGTCAGACTCCAAACCAGTTACAAGTGGTGTCCCACAAGGCTCAGTCCTGGGACCTCTCTTGTTCGGTATATATTTCTCAGAGGTACAGGCCAACACGGAAGGACTGTGGCTGACCAAGTTCGCAGATGACTGCAAACTGGGTGCCATAATCGACTCTCCAGCCGAGACAAGCATCCTCCAAAAGGGCCTCATAGAAATAGACAACTGGTGCCAGAGCCATGGCCTCAAGCTAAATGCCAAAAGTGTATAGTCATCCCTTTGGTAAAAACAAAGTGCCCACAAATTACCACATAGGTGGTAATCCATTAAGTACAGAAGAAGTAATTAGGGACCTGGGGACCCAAGTTGATAGCAATCTCTCATTTGACAACCACGTGGCCAAAGTGGTTAGAAAAACATTTTATATAGCCCACCTAATCATGAAGGGATTCACATCTAGATCAGGGAGGTCATCGTGCCTCTTTACTCATCCCTCATCAGGCCCATAATTGAGTACAATGCCCTTTGGGATGTACCTTACCAGACACCTGCAGCAACTGGAAAGACCCCAAAAGTACCTCACCAAGAGGATCAAAGGGCTCAAACAGATGCCATATGCTGCCCGTTAAAGAAACTCCAGCTCTACTCAGTGGCATACCGCCTGTTCGAGGCGATCTGTGCCTGACGTATAAAGCCATGTCCAACCCGGAATTAATGGACATGCTGCACCTCAGAAAATCCAAATCCCATCGAGCTACGCCGAGAGACTTGAACCTCAGCACTGAAATAAATAGGACATGCTGGAGGGACAGATTCATAACCCAGAGGCTCCCTTCACTCTGGAATAAAATCCCAGTCCAGGTTAGGCAGAGTCCCTCATTGACTCTCTTCAAGAGGAATCTTGATGAGTGGATGGGAGATCGTAGGTTTACCCCGGGTATCACTTCTGTGTCACTGTTAGACAGAGGCACAGTATACTAACCTCGAAAAAGGGCATAGCAAAATAAATTTAAAATGGGTGGCGAAAGCCAAACACATTCTGGCTAGGCTTATAAATGCCCTAGGGCAGATAGCCTAGTATGAACCTATGAACCTATGAACAAGCTAAGTTACGCCCAAACTGTTTGTGGCAAGCAGTGCCCTGTGCAGACATGTACACTAAGTAAAAAAAAAACTCCTAAAAGTGACATGACACCCCCCCAATGTCATTCCAGTGGGAACATAAACACCGTGTCAGAGCTTACACAAAGTGGATATCCATACACAGTTGCTCCCTATAACGATTCAACACATCCATCATTTGCATAATATTCATGCTGACAACCTAGAAACTACATGGTTTGTGGCTGTTTAAGCTGGTTAACAGCACGGAAGCATGATTGTGCAGACCTAATGCAAAGTCTTACAGTACTTTTGTCTAGAGTACATTATAGTTTTCTTTTACATGTTTTTTTTTCTGTTAATCATGTTTATGCAATGCCACACATAGTGCAAACATGTGGGAATTGAAAAAAAATATTAATTTGACATAATTCCTGCTGTTTTCAGAAACCCATAGTGTATGATTTGAATGTTTATATATGGGATCTTACCTTTTCTTGAAAATCAATTCCATATATGTGGACTTTTATATCCCCTTCTTTCAGTGTAGACTCCTGTATGTGGAAAATTTCCACATACACTGCTAACAAGGACATGGAGTCTACACAGATGCATTATAGGTTGTTGGATCTCTCCACCTGGTTAATTTGCATAAAATTCGGCTACTTAAGCCAAAATTTGCATTGCACGAGAGGTTCCTTAGTTGCGTGTATGTACACTTGATTACGCAGAACTGCATGGAGTTTATTGAATCTAAAATTGTTTGTGCCATGTGTGCATCATATCGTGATGTACGTAGGGGAAACATTTTCTGTAAGCTTTATTGAATTTTTTCCCCTAAGAAAATTATACATATACCAAACACGATACATGTGGAGGGGAATAATGGTGTTATAAAATACTGGGTGCAATCCATCCAAAGCATGTTTTTTTGTGGAAAAGAAGGGCATTTGATAAGTAACTGTGACAAAAGAAAATGTTATATTTGTGGGGAAATAGGCCATGATGCAAAAATTTGAATTGAAATGTTATAAATTTAACAGAATTGGACATTTATGGATGGCTTGCAACAATGAAAATACGAGTAAGGAAAAAGAAAATGAAAGAGAAGAAAATGAACAAAGAGAAGAATTTTTCAAAGTAGTAGAAACAGAAAAAATAATAGATGACACAGTGGAAGGTTCTGAAATAAGTGATGAAGAAGACATAAACTGTCAGGTAGTAAAAGGGAAAAAATAATTCTATTGGTAAAAGGGAAAAAGACAGAAAATAATATTTAAGGGGATAAATACAAAAGAGAAAAAAGAAAGGAAATGAATGAAAAAGAATGTAAATAGATAAAGATTGGGGCTTGGTATAATGGTTAAGGTGTTTATCTCACAGTACAGTGTTTAATTCTCATGTTTGGGTAGGAAAGTGGTTTGTTTTATAATGGCCTGTTAAGAAAGCTAACCTAGCAGTTAGCAATGAACTTAAGAAATTATGAATGAAAGGGAAAATTTAAATTTTACAGTACTTTTTGTAAATGTGAATCATATTAAGAATATCATAGGTTCATACTCTGCCGAGGGGCATTTACAAGCCTAGCCCATGCGTTTTGTGGCTTCACGCCACCCCTTTGAAGTAAGGGAACTATACCCATTATTTTGCTGTGCCTCTGTCGGTAGTGACACTAAGGTAATCCCTGGGGTATATCTAGATCTCCCATCCATTGGTCAAGATTTCTCTTGAACAAGGTAGCCAGTGCTCTACCTCCCACATGTGCAGGTTTGTTCACAGCATCCACAGCTTTGAGGTGATGAATCTATCCCTCCAGCCGTCCTATTAATAGCGTGTCGAGGTTTGAGATCTCCGCCCTTGTGGCTCTGATGGATCTAGATTTTTTGGTGGAAACATATTCATCAAATCTGGGTTTGACATGGCCTTATGTTAGGCAAAGGTCACCTCTGAGCAAGCAGTAGCTGAATAGAGCTGGAGTTCTTTTCAGTCGGGCAGCATAAGTTAGATTTTTGAGACCCTTTATCCTTTTGGTGAGGAACTTTTCGGCTCTCAGCTGCTGCAAGTGTCGGGTCCGATACATTCCGAATGGGGCATTGTGCTCAATCATTGGTACAGTGAGTGATGAGTAAGGGAGACTTATGACCTCCTTGATCTAGATGAAATCCCCTTCATGATAGGTGGGCAATGTAGATGTAGTCTTCCTGACTACTTTAGCTACAACATGGGCCGAATGACGGGCTACTGTATCCTGGGTCCCCCCCAGGTCTACCTATCTGTGCTCAGTGGATTGCCACCTATTTGTATAACTAGAGGTAACTGTTTCGAAGGGTATGACTATGCATTTTGGCATTTAACAGGCCGTGGCTCTGGCACCAGTTATCGTTCTGTGAGACCCTTCTGGAAAAGGATATCTGTGTCCAGATGTGTTTTCTACTATAGGCCCGGTTTGCGGTCATCTAAGCTTTTGTCAGCCATATCCCTCCTGTGTTTTAGCGTACTTCAAGAAAAGTAGATGCCAAACAGGTGATTTGGGACTGGCATAATGGACACCTGGTAATATGAACTCACCACTTGTCTGACATGGTGCCAGCAGCTCTGACCCTGTGGAGTTCTGTCACTCAGCTCCAGTTTGCAGCCCATCTTACATGATGTAATAGATTGGGGTTTAAGCTGATGGGAACATTGCGAGTGGGGTATTATATCGAAAACCTCTTAACCTTAGCCGGAATCGCTACATGGACTGCCTTTCCCTCATCAATGGCTTTGGTGACTGTTTGAAAAAGTGGCCAAGTTTAAAGGCATGATCTGCCTTTGACTAAGCCAAACTGGGATTGGATCAAAATATACAAATTCTATGTCTTTATTTGTAGGGTCCGGTGTAGTCCTCTCCATGGCTTTGCAGATTTGCAGCTGGCTAATGGGCGGTAATTTCCAGGGTCGATTGGAGCGCACGCCTTTGTGAAATTGGGACCACAGTTGCGGTAGCACTCCTGGAGTAAAGTATCCAGAGGTAAGACTTTGATTAAACAGCTGTCTAGCTGTGGGTTAGCTGTCCTCATTGTTGAGTTAGTGGGCACACAGCCGGGGACACCATCAAGTTCCCATGGATGCTGTGTTTTTAGCTTTGGAGGCAGTTCTCACTTGAAGCTGGAGATGTTTGGGGGCTGCAATGGTTTGGGTATAGATATCTCTCCTTTTTGGGGGAGGAAGTTTAGTTTGAACTGTCAGCCCAGTATGTTGGCAATGTCTGTAGGATGTAATCTTCATCATTTTTGAACTAGTTCTGAGCATATCTGAGGTTCCTCTAGGTTTCTAACATGAGCCTTATAATTGTGAGAGGAGTCTTAGCTATTTTCTCTCGATTTTTACTGGTTGGTTTTGTGAGAACGGTTTTGGTGATTTTATGTTAGCGCTTCTTTTAAGGACTTTTGCTCTATCTTGCTGACGGCACCTCCTTTTGTTATTAGAGTTTGTTTATGGCTAGAGGTTTTGAGACTGGGCCTTTACCTTTGGTACAAAAGAGTCTTTGTTTTGCTTGGGATTGCCTTATCATGCAGTCCAGGTGCTGGTAGAAGGCATTTGTAAAATGATTCAGCGGCTTAGTACTGTTTTCCGCCGGTTCGGGGGCCTTAAAAGGAGACCACACTAGTCTTTAGAGTGTAAGTCGGCTTTGAAGTTCTTTACTGTTGAAGTTTTATTTCAGGTGGGGTTCTTTTACTGGACCTCCAGCGAGATTAGTTGTGATCTGATCTCACCAGTAAATTGCTCTTCCGGTGTTGAACATTTGTGCTCCCATGTTTAACTCAGTGAGATCAAGTATGTTATCTCCTCTTGTGGGGATAGTGACTGGATTGTTCCATGGCATTTTGGTTATGAATTTCAGGAACTTTTGGAGGGCTGGTTTGTTTGGGCTTAGTAGTGTTTGAAGTCTATATTAGGGTAATTGAAGTCACCTAGTATGATGGTGTTTGGTGATACATTTATCCCCTCTAGTGTTTCAGGAAGAGGCCAATGTGAGTTCCTAGTGTTGTGAGGTGGCGCAACATGCTACAATTTGCAGAGCAGTCTTGCCTCACGGTTAATTGCACCTGGATGGTCTCCGTGCAGCCATCGCGTTGCCACCAGTCTTGAGGTGTGGGTGTCCTTGATGAATATGGATATGAGGTGTCCTTTCTTGCTTGGTATTGTCGGATTTTCCTTTCGGGGCATGATATGAGGTAAAACCTGATGGCGCTGGGGTGCTCTCAGGGCAACGAACCAGGTTTCTGTCACTCAACAATTTGCTCGATGTGTTCTCACGACTGGAAAGGGCCTCGAGAGTCGTGCATTTTGAGATTTAGACTTCTGGCATTGAGCAGCGTACATAGTTTTTCCTTTTTTTTGTGTTTCTAGGTGTTCTGGTTGGGAATTTGAGCCTTGCCTAAAAAGGCACTATGGGGGTGGCAAAAGAGCCTTTGCTTTGCCAATATCCGGAAGACAGGACAGGTGCAAGCGTCCTTAGCGAGAAGCAAGCGTGGCTTGTCCAGCATATCATCCCAGGCAGACTGAATACTGGATCCCCTTTGGGCAACCACCAGTGTTTAAGCCAATTGTTAAAGCTGATCATCTTATCTCTGTATTGTGGCATGTTCTTGGTGAGTGGATACTGCTCAAGGTCAGAGGTCATACCTGCCTGGAGCTCTATAATCAGAGGCTCCTCTCCTCATCTTTCATGTAGTCAAGGAATTAAAATATAGGTCGTTTACACCAGCATGGACAATGACTGAGTCATATTTGTACCTGCTGTTGAGAGACCTGAGTGCTTGCGTTATTATTAAGAAAAACAGGAATTTTGGAGTGGTGTAATACATGTGCTGTAGATGCAGTTATATTAGAAAACACAAGATTTTTAACAAATGAAGAAATATTAAAACAGAGAATCTATAGGGAGGAAAGAGAGTCTGAAATTTAAGAAATGAGAGATGTTCTGGAATGGCAGTATTCTGTAAAAATACAGTGAAGATATAATATGTAACTAGCAAAAATGGGAAGATTAACCACTGTAGATTTGAAATGGAAAGAACAAGTATATATAATTAAAACATTATATGCTTTTACTATTTATAAAAAAGGGAAAGGTTATCTCATCATATTTTAGACTATGTCGTGATACATATGAATATTATAATAACAGGAGACTAACTGTGATTTAAGAAGCAAGTATAAAAAGAAAGGAAATGATTTAAGAAAATGTCATAAGATGTGGCAAATTAAAACTTTGGGACAGAAATTCATGGACTTACAAAAGGGGTATGTATAGAATTTAACTAGATTATTTTATAGCATCAGAAGGTTTAGTTATGGGGAGGGAAGGTCGTTGAAAAAGGATTTTCTGATAATCTTGCAATATTTCTAGAGATAAAGGAAAATAAGGAATGTCAAAAAACAGACAAATAAATAAAAAGAATAAACTAAAAAACATGGAATGAAGAAGGAGATTAGAAATACTGTTATAGAAAGATCATATTACTGTGAGAACATTGTATAAAAATTAGTCTGAATGAAGGATGATATTTAAGGAAAATATAAAAATGCATTTTACAGTGGCAATATGATGTGAGAAAAGTAGAGAAAAATAAATATAAAATAACATTTAATGATGCATTGAAAGATTTAGAACATAATGACAGAAAGTACTTTGACAAAGAAAAAGAATTATATGAAATAATTTAAGAAAAAACACAAGAATTGTTATATAAGCAAAGATATTTTTTACAAGAAAAAAAGAAGTATTGTGCTACTTAACAAATTAGTAAAATAAGATGGTACTGTAATTAGAGAAATAAAAATATAAAAGGAGAAATAGAAATAACTCAGGAAAAAGATTATGGAGGAATTCAATAAAGCCTACATGAAATTTTTTACCATGTGGGCATTGTGGAGTGATGCAGACATGGCCATGAAAAGTTTTAGATTCAGTAAACTTTGAGTAGTGGAACACACTCATCCACAAACACAGAAACTTTCATGGCATGCAAATGCCAACATATGTAGCTGAACTTTATGCTAATGAAGGAAATCAACATGGTGGAGCAATTCAAAAAAATGTAAAGTAACCATATACAACTCCATGTTTGTGTTGGCCATGTATGTGCAAGCTTACCAAATACAGGGTTCTACACAGAAACAGTAATTTTCCATACATTTGTACAGAACAGACACTAACATGCAACCCCACACACATTATGACATTCTCAGACATGTTGTATTTTAGAAAATATTTTAAAAATAGCAAGACATCCTTATTAAGTGCCATGACATACATGCTGCTTTGCACCCCCTCCCCAAATGAACAATGTAATTGTAACTAATGTAGACAGCTAAATGTGTAAACCCCATGAAATATGAAATCCCAGACCTGAATTCCTGTGTGCACATATACCTGAGCAATACCCTCCCTTGACTGTATAACATTGGTCTCCCCTTCAGTTTCCCTGCCTATGTGATTACCAACTATGTAGATTCAGGGCTGTCAACACAGTAAAGATGCAAATAAGGTCAAATTTCATTATAATTGCTGGATCTCAAAAGCATGTAACCATGTAGAGATATGCATTTTGGGTAGGCATTTCCACAGTGTTCATGTTGAATGCATGGTAACAGTAAATGATGACATCAGGGGGTTTGTCAGGTTACATTTAGAGAGGTGTACATGTAGGTCTGTGAAGTGTAAAAGTGCATGCAAGTAGTGAACAATTCACAAGTTCTGTGTAATCCTCTTTACTATTTGTTAAAATGTATTGTATCTGTCCGCATTAATTTAAAATTTATTTTTTTAATTTTCATCCTTGTTTGCATGATGCGGTGCTTAGTGCAACCACAGGAAATGGAGGAATGAATGGCAGGTGTCTCAAAGCATATCACCTAACTATTTCTGTGACAGAAGTATGTCTAGGGCTAGTGTATAGAAGGCCCTGGGTTCTACTACAGGGTCTGCAGCCTTTCCTCTACTTTTTTGAATTGCATGTTTGCATGATATAACAGGCATGAAATAAAGTAATAAGTTCACTTGTATTCACATTATTTGAGCATCAGTGCATGCAGAGTCAGTGTGTGCAGTGGTGCATAGGTGGACATTGTGCACCAATGGCCACTAACAGAGTCCGTATATGAAGTAAAGTAGCAGATGTTTTTCATAGTTGCCAATTACAGCATATGCAGGTGATTTCAGTAAGGTGGAGTTATTCAACAAGCTCTAAAGTATCCATCTGGCCTACATTGTGTTTTTCCTGCATACTTCTAACCCATGGGAGTAGACACAAGGAAATTTTAGGCCTGAAATAAAATTGTCTCAACTGCTGCATTTGCAAGGTAAATTCTGAACCTAGAATGTATTCTGTAATAATATTATGGCATATCCTTGTATATCTTAACTTGGTGCAGTAATCAAGTAAATAGTGGATTTGTCTAGAAAGTACCTTAATGTCTGACAGCAGACACTTATTTTACTCATGTGTGCATTACCAAGGTTTTCTTTCTTATTCCTCTCATTCTTTATTGCCCTTTTTGCGTTAAGTGCCACATAGCACAAATAGCATAAGTGGATAATGGCTGTGTTTATTGGGTTTGCACGAAGTGTGGCAGACCACTTATGAAGCAGACGGCCAAAAATAGTAACTGAAAATGTTCAATTAATGCCCTAGGCCATCATGAAATCCCAGTCTGGAGTACAGCTGGTACTGGGTTCTAGTACAGAGTGTGCAACTTTTGTTTCACAGCTGTGACATTGCAGTTTACAGTAATGAAATGAAACATAGACAACTGTTTTCTCAACAGTCTTGTGGCAACAGATATAAGTGTAGGACTGGCATATACATGTTCCTGGGTTTGAATACACTATATTTAATATAGTATTAGTTTTAATGGCATTAGCAATGCTGCTTGTGTTTGCACACCACTTACCAGGACACAAACAGGTGTAACTCATATGCATGTACACGTAGTTAACAATTGTGCAAATCGGCTGCTCACAATGCTATGGAACTGTATATATGAGTGTTTCATTACTGTTTATTGCCCAGGTCCTTTGTATGATATAAAGCTACATGTGGAAACATTAGAAATTCAAGACACATTCTAAGTATATGGCATATATTCACAATACTTGCATGTGTTGCCCACACCCACACAACCCTAGTGGCTCAATATTTTTGACACACATATATAAAACATACTACAACGTGCATTATATACTGTTTTGTGCTCCCTCATGAATAGGGCCAGTCAGTGATACTGACAAACTT
Source organism: Protopterus annectens (assembly GCF_019279795.1). NCBI lineage: Eukaryota > Metazoa > Chordata > Ceratodontiformes > Protopteridae > Protopterus > Protopterus annectens. The sequence continues at coordinate 1,029,485,095 of NC_056731.1, read as the reverse complement.
GCTCTACTAAACTCAAACATCCAACTATGCTCAATTTGGGTACTTGTGTTTTCACACAGCTAGGCTTCTATGCACCTAGGACACACACACACTCTACAGTTAGGCTACTTGCTCTTATGAACCTATGCATCTATATACCCATGCAGGCCTCCAAACCTGTTGTCCCACACATGGCTTGTTGGTGTCACCTAACATAGGTTCACCTGCTGCCATATAAAAGTCAGACTTGTGTGCTGTGGTGCTTTTTATAAATTACTGAGTTCTATAGTCTTTGTACTTAGATAGGTAGGGGTTCTTTTCCTCACTGCAGTCAACTGTGTATGTGTGTGTATGCATGTCCAGCCAGAAGAGCAACAGTGTGTCCAGCAGTTACCTCCCAGTCCCATAAGTTGACAGTATTTTGATACTTGCATCTGCCTACACATACATTTCAGACAGGCATCCCACATTCTTCTCTTCAAAATGCACTGCTGATGCCACCCACTAGAAGTGGACCTGCAGAGATGTAAACTAAGACTTGGCTGTGTAGACTACTGTTTTCTATCGTGTGTGTACCTTAGATAGGTAGGGGTTCTGTTCTCACTGTAGTCAAATGTGTGTGTGTGTGTGTGTGTGTGTGTGTGTGTGTGTGTGTGTGTGTGTGTGTGTGTGTGTGTGTGTGTGTGTGTGTGTGTCTACTCAGCAGAATAGACATGCTATACAGACATGCTTACAGTTATCTCTCCAATGGCATGGCTTGCCAGTATTTTTATACCTGCACCTGCCTAAACATCCATGTTAGGCAGGCCTCCCAGCTTCTTCTCTGCAACATGCACTGCTGATGTCATCCAGTATAAGTTGACCTGCAGACATGTAAAAGTCAGACTTGTGCCAGGGTGCTTTATGTAGAGTACTGTGTTCTGTAGTTAGATGCATATGAGTTCTGTTCTCACTGCAGTCAGTTATATATGTGTGTATGTGTCTAGCCAGAAGGAAAATGGTGTATCCTGCAGTTATCACCCCAATCCCATAAACTGACAGTATTTTGAAACTTGCACATGCCACAAATCCATATTAGGCAGACTTCTCACCTTCTTTTCTCCAACATGCACTACTGTCTTCCACTATAAGCTGACCTGCAGCCATGTAAAAGTCAGACTTGTACCATGGCACTTGCATAAAGTACTGTGTTCTGCAATCTGTGTACTTATATACATATGAGTTCTGTTCTCACTGCAATCATGTGTGTGTGTGTGTGTGTGGGTGTGTGTGTGTGTGTGTGTGTGTGTGTGTGTGTGTGTGTGTGTGTCTCTACTAAGAGAAGTAGATGTGCTATCCTATAGTTACTTCTCCAGTGGCATGGTTTGCTAGTCTTTTCATGCTTGCAGAAGCCTATACATCCATGCAGCCCTTCCAACCTGTTGTCCCCACATGGCCTGCTGATGTCGTCCACTATAAGTTGACCTGCAGAAATGTAAAATTCAGACTTGTGCTGTGGTGCTTGCATATAGTACAGTGTTCTGTAGTCTGTTTACTTAGGTAGGAGTTCTGTTCTCACAGCAGTCAACTGTTTGTGCGTGTGTGAGAGATGTTACTTGACATTACAGAGATCATTTTAAACCAGCATGTGGTACACTGTTAGCATATGCTCAACAGACAATGCTGATGTACCACCACATGCTCAACCGACAGCACTGATGTAATCAGATATATCAAATTATTGCATATACAACCATCCCAGCAGGGCAGGATTAGACACTGTCCTGTAGCTCAGGCAGATGTCACCTTAGATTTATAGGAGGTTATCAGTAGAGTACTGGTTACAGGCATGCTTTGGGGTATGTCTGGTGGGGACAGAGTGGGTGATGTTTGCCCCAAACAGTCTGGAAGCAGGTTGGTGATGTCCTTAGGGTTGGTATAAGTTTTAGCATCCACTACTAGTTCAACACAAACCTGGCCCTTCACTTTTAGATTTCTGACATAGCTAAAGAATGCCTCCTGATTATATTTAGCTAGGGATGCTAGATTATGTTTGTATGTGGCTTTTGGAGGACTTTATAAGATAGCTAATTTCTGTCCTTCTTCTGCTGTGTCAGTTCAATCTTGTTCTTAGATATTACTTTCTTCTACTTATTGTATAACCTATGCATGCTTGAAGCCCACCAGGGTGACTTGTTTTCTATGAGGACCTTGTTTTGATCCATTCACATTCAGCCATATCTTTACATCTGTATAGGTGTTATACAGGCCATTTGTGTACATATCTGTATAGCACTCATTTTTGAAAGTGGCAGCATGGGGTTTGCAAATATTTATGGCATTGGTTAGGAGCCTATAGTTTGCTTTGGATAAATGTTTCATCCTTTCTGATCTTGAGGGGGTGTTTTGTATGATTGTGAATATGAATGAGACTGAATTGTGATCTGACTTGACTGGGTGTCCATCACACAGGGGTTAGTGCATAGAACCACTGTGTTGATAAGTACTAAGTCTAGGACATTCAGGCCCCTTGTGGGATGCAGACTATTTGTTACACAGCATGTGCATTAACAATGTCCAGGTAGGGTGAGTGTGTTTGTGCACATATATGACTCCAAATTCATGGAAGGATAGTTGAAATCACACATGACCAAGATGTTTGCCTGTATAGAGAGTGACTCAAGTAGGTCCAAGTAGGCAGCGTGGTACTCGTATTTCATGGTGGGGACCTGTACCTAGCAATTATATGGAATGAGGTTTTATATACAGTTAGTTGGACTTGAAGTAGCACTATGGAGTTGTACTCTTTGACCAATCTTGAGATGTATTTGTCTTTAATGAAGATATATATACCTCTGCCTTTGGTTCTTTCATGCTCATTCTGATGTCTGAACATGTGGAAGGCCAGGGGCTCTCAGCAGCCTTGAACAATGTCTGTATGACTGCACAGACATAAGCATCTTCCAAGGTAAGGTATTTTTCCAGTGAGTGCAGTTTCTGATTTACACTCTTTGCATTAAGCAGCATAACCTTCAGTTTGTCTCTAGTGGATTCTTTTTCATTGTGAATTTAGTTATTTTGGCATTGCCTAAAAAGTACCTTTGCCAGTAACTGAGAGCCAAGAAGTGACAAGTAAAAAACATTTCTGGAAAAGCAGCATGGTCTTGTCAACCATCTCTTCCCAAGCTGACAGGTACTGGATCTTCCTGGATTTACAGCAGAAGCTAAGCCAATTGTTGAAGTCAACAATATTTTGTTTACATTGAGGCATCATCCTGGGTGAAGGTGGAATGCTGCTTTGGCCAAGGTACACACTTGCCTGGGACAGATAATCTTGAGAGCTCAGTCATGTCTCTCTTCACATAGTCCAATGAGGTATGTTTCCAGTCATTCACTGCAGCATGACAGAGTCATAATGGTACTTGTTGATGGACCCTGGGACCTGATAGGCAGCTAATCATGACCTTCTCCTAGTCCAGACTGGTGAGGGGGGAAATGTGTTTCTCACTATGGAGTCGCTTATGACCAAGACATTTAATTTTGAAATGCTTTGCCATAGGGACTTATTGGCTGAGACACTGTTGTGTGTATTATTATATGCAGTGGATTATGTTGGGCCTGCAGTGTGTGCAGTAGGTTTGTGCTTGGGAGGTCTCTGAGCTTTTGTAAGGATTCTAGCATGTACCTCCACGTATTTGGGTTTATGTATTGTAAGCTTGTTATATGCAAGATGTGAAGTGTGTGTGTGTGTGTGTGTGTGTGTGTGTGTGTGTGTGTGTGTGTGTGTGTGTGTGTGCAGATAACATGTTTGATATCTGGTTTGCTGTTATGTGAGAGAATTGATTCAAAATTCATAATTTAGTTAAAGCTCTCACATGTTGTATTAGTTTGTTTTCAGTAACTGGTTGTCAGTATACATGTGGCAAATGCTACATTGCCTCAAGATGCCCATGTCAATCAGGCTGTCTGATGAAATGGTGGAAAACTGTCCATCCATTATGGAAGGTATATACTGCAGTAACTAGTAGAGTGGGCTATATGGACCAGGATTTGGTGTAAGACTAAGGAATAGTGTCTGTGCTATGAAGGGCTAGGAGTAGAAAAATGTGTCAGAAGTTCACAATGCACAACTGAGTTGCTCTCATGGAAGCAGTGCAAGCTCTGAACAGCTCTGGTAAATTGAATGCAAACCCAGCCAAACATGACATTGGAATACAAAGTTAAATGAGTTTAAAAAAAAGTATACAAAGGGAAAAGCCAAGAGTGAGCCTCATTTCAGCAATCCCCAATTCAGATGGGTTTTTGGCTGCATACTTCTGCCACAAAGGTGCAAGGGGGACTTCTTAATGTAAGAGGGCTGGTTTTAGTGCTTAAATTATAGCAAACAGTCTAGATTCAGCAAGCATGAATCAAGTCTATGCTGTAAAATGCAGAAGTACTAGAAATTAAAAGTGCAGAAAACAGCAATCACAACAGCAGAGAAAACAGTTTAAATAAAGCAGCAGTTCAGCAGACTACTCCAACAAGAGTGTAGACAAAAAACATTCCTGGTGTGAATTAAGTGGTCTGGAACCCAAATACTTAAACCAGAACTAAGACAGTTTCAGAATAACAGAGACAATAAGTCTTCAACCAGCAATTCCCAGCTTAAAAGGATATAGGCCATTCTCTTCTGCCACAAGCGTCGACACTACAAACCTTCTGAATGTAAAATAATTGGATTGGATGCCAAATACTTAAACCATAATACAGACGGTTAGAACAACAGGCACATTCAACCAGCAATTCCCATCTCAGAAGGGCAGAGGCTACTGTCTCCTCCCATAAGAGTGTAGACTACAAACCTCCTTAATGTAAAACAACTGCCCTGAATCCCATGTCCTTAAACCAAAAGTAAAAGGCTTAGAATAACAGTCACAATTTAATGCCATACCAGATAGATGACAGTGACATGTCTTTTAATCTACCCACATATAACATGTTATGGATAGTAGGCACTGTGTTATCTTGATGAGAAAGCCCTATGGTCTGTCCAGATGTTGCAGGTGACTGCTGAAGTTCATGCAAAAGGGAGTATTATGCCATATTACTGTTTTGATGAGTTTGACTAAGTGCTGTCATACAATCCTGAGATCTGAATGTGATGGCATATCTTGTGATGTGCACCATACATATGTACTGGAAAACATTAAAGAGAAAAGTTATAAAGTAATAACACACATTGCAGTTCCTGACTTTACAACCCTTACAAGAAAATACACTAAAAAGTACTGACATGATGATGCTGTCCACTGTATAATTTGGCAAGACAAATATAAGTGACAGGTACAATTATCAGTTCAACAACACAGATGCAAATATACTAGGCACAAATGTAGCTATGCACCCTGTGCATTAGACACAAAGCTTTTCTATCCCTGAATCCAAAAGTGAGAAAACAAGGATATGGCACAGTCATCATCACTTTCACAGGGTGGTGGGGGGGCAGGAGGACTAGGCTGACACAAAAGGTCTGTGAGCATGTGTTATGGAGAAAGGGAAGCAGGTAGGCTGTGCGTGTCTGTAGGGGTCCTTCATGTGAAAGTGGTGTGTGAGAGTCTGCATGAACACAGCCAGGCCAGTGCTAGCTCTACATCTTGGTATGTTGGACAGGTGTGAGCCATGCTTGGTAGAGGTGGCAGTTCATCATCGTCAACCCCAACTACTAGAACTGGCTCTGCCAGGAGATGCATTGGCACCTCCACACCCAAGGTCAGATGCCGTGCTGCTACCTGAGCATGACCAAAATCTGCTGGACATGCTCCCTTTACAGGAATGCCCAGGACCATGACTCCATGGCCTGCCATGTCTGGGTGTGGACAGCACACTTACAGATGGACCATCAGAAGTACTGAACTACAGAGCATGATCAGGAGTGGCCACATTGGCTATCAGCAGATGTGTGGCTGACCTACACACATGAGGATGCTGTTCCACTCCCAGCAGACATTCCATCACAGACACTGCTCGTTCCATGACAGATAGCCCTCTAACCATCACAGACACCCCTCATTCCATGTGTCATTCATCCAATCCAGGGAATCGAATACACGGTGGAGGCAGTCACACATGTCAGACTGTGCCACATCCACAACCCTGAACATTTGTCTGGTGCTCCTTTCTGACATGGGAAGGGACACATGCCTCCTGCATGGCACCTCACCAAGACTTTGGCTTTGGCCAGACTCAACAGGCATGGAAGGTGCAGTAGCCGCACTTCCCTGCTCACTCTCATTGACCCCCACCTGTCCTATCTCTGTGGGCTCATTGACCTGGGTAGGTGTATGCCTACTGGCTGTATCTGGGGAAAAATAAGGGGTGGCTATATGTCAACCTCTATGTCAGATTCAACCTCTGCATCCCAGACTCTGCCTCATTTTCACCACCACCATCATCATCATCATCAACAATGTCTAATAAGACAGTGACATCAGTTGGCACAGGGCCCACACTCCCACTGTCATGATTACCTAGGGTAAAAAGGGAGAAACACAGGCATACATTAATACCTGCACTACTATGGTGCAATATATGCTAAACAACTAACAGTGCTGTGACTATTACAGACTGTACAGCAATACAAACAACTGGCCTAAAATGACACACTATGTCTCTAGAAATTGATCTGCAGCACTGAAATAGCTTTATTTCACTTACCATCCGCAGGAAGCATAGATTGCTGGATTTCTGATAGTCCTGAAATAAGTTACATCTTTAGCTATATCAAGAATCTGGGTGGTAACTCCCAAATCTGCTCTGAGCTGGTGCAAAATGTAACAAAGTACATTGAAACCACTGACATTGCCAACATCCTGGCAGACAGGTTCAGCGCAAACCTTACCCCCCCAAAGGACCCGTGTCTTTCCCAGAAGTATGCAGTCCCCCTGACATCACAGACAAACAGGTGAAAGCAGCCCTTTCCAAAGTAAAAAACACAGCATCAATGGGACTGGATGGCATCCTTGGCTGTGTCTTACATGAACTCCAAAAAGAACTAAACCCTCACATAAATTCACTGTTCCAACTCAGCCTCACCACAGGTTATGTACCCAAAGAGTGGCGTACAGCAACGGTAATCCCGCTCCACAAAGGGGGCGCCACAATGGATCCCAGGAACTATCACCCTATAAGCCTGACTAGACTGGTCTGCAAGGCTATGGAGCGCATCATCATGGATCTCATAAACAAAGACATTGGGAACCTCCAGACACTGGACCCTACCCAATTCGGCTTTGTTAAAGGAAGATCTTGCCTCCTAAACCTAGTTGACTTCTTCAAAACAGTTACAAAAGCCATAGTTGAAGGAAAGGCAGTCCACCACAGCCTACTTGGACCTCGCAAAGGCCTTTGACACAATACCCTATTCTGGAATCATAAATAAGCTGACCAGCCTAAATATCAACCCATTCGTCACAAGATGGTTTGCAAACTGGCTCAAGGATAGAACTCACATGGTCAGAGTTGCAGGTGCCATGTCTGACTCTAAACCGGTTACAAGTGGCATCCCACAGGGCTCTGTCCTGGGACCCCTTTTGTTCGGTATATACTTCTCTGAGGTACAGGCAAGCACGGGAGGACTGTGGCTGACCAAGTTCACAGATGATTGCAAACTGGGGGCCATAATCGACTCTCTGGCTGACACAGGCATCCTCCAGAAGGGTCTTACGGAGATGGATACCTGGTGTCAGAACCACGGCCTCAAGCTAAATGCCAAAAAATGCATAGTCATCCCCTTTGGGAAAAACAAAGTGCCCACAAACTACCACATAGGAGGCAATCTGCTAAGTACGGAAGAAGTAATTAGGGATCTGGGGACCCAAGTAGACAGTAACCTCTCCTTTGACAATCACATTGCCAAAGTGGTTAGACCCTTCTGCATAGCTCACCTAATCACAAAAGGGTTCACATCTAGATCAAGTGAGGTCATTGTGCCCCTCTACTCATCACTCATCAGGCCCATAATTGTGTACAATGCCCCATGTGGGATGTACATTACCCAACACCTGCAACAGCTGGAGAGACCACAAAAGTACCTCACCAAGAGGATCGTGGGCCTCAAACAGATGCCCTGTGCAGCTTGAGTATAGAAACTCCAGCTTTACTCAGTTGCTTACTGCCTACTCAGAGGTGATCTCTGCCTGACGTACAAGGCCATGTCTAACCGGGAACTAATGGACATGCTCCACCTCAAGAAAACCAAATCCATTAGAGCTACACGCTGCAGGGATTTAAACCTCAGCACAGCTATAAATAGGACATGCTAGAGGGAGGGATAGATTCATATCCCAGAGGCTTCCCTCGCTCTGGAATAGAGTCCCAGTCCATGTTAGGCAGAGCCCCTCGCTGACCCTCTTCAAGAGAAATCTTGATGAGTGGATGGGAAATCGTAAATTCACTCCTGGGATCACTTCTATGGCCCTGCTGGACAGGGGCTCAGGAATCTAGTCTAAAAGGGAGGCGGATGCCAACATATTCTGGCTAGGCTTATAAATGCCCTAGGGCAGATAGCCTAGTTCCTACCTATTAAGTAAGAGGTAAGGCCAACATCATCATGTTTAACAGTAAGACAAGGCGTACTACATGTACTCCTCTCAATCTGCATAAAGTGTTATTTCAGCAAGAGTGTGCCTGACAACTCCAAACTGAGCTTATCTCTGTACTAATCTTCAGTTCCCCCAAAAAACACATGACACAGAAGTAACTTTTTTTCATTTGTTTTTCTATATAACAGTATTCAAATGGTCATATAAAAAAGCCTACCTGGAAACTCTTCCTGGGACTGAGAAGTAGAGCCACCCACATCAGTCACATATTATGGGTCACTCTGCTGTGCATTGTCCTGTTGTAGAAGCTTCACCATAAATTCTTCATTGGGGGTGAGTGGTGGTTCTGCAGCAGGCCCATCACTGGTTACCTTCTGGTCTTGGGCAACAGCAGCTGCATGCCTCCATGCAGATGTTAACATGTCAGTGGTCCTGTGGTGCACCTGCTCATAAGTATGGCCCATGTTGGCACTACAGCATTTGTTTCCAGTGATCTGCTGCCATAATCTCAGCCTCTCTGGCATATCGGGGCAACCCTTTCTGAGAAGAAAAGCACCTTGTTGACAGAGCACATTCACAATAGTATTCTTAGCCTTACTTAAGGGGGGGGTCTGCACCTCAATGACATTTTCAGTCCTAAAAGACAACAGGATGATAATACACATAAGTATCACATAACTACAAAGTAACCGTTACCAGAAAAAAAACAGTTAAGGTAGGCAGTGAGTAGTTCCTATTGGAGGAAAACAGAAGACATAATACAGATGTGAAATACTAACAACAGGCAGGACGCATAACAAGGAGAGTTGCAAGAGTAACATATCCTCTGTGCTGCCCCTCAAAAGAACATTCCATTCTAGTTTGTGACATAACAGTAACTTCTCTTTGTTCCCCCAACCCACTAAAGAACAGGCACATGAACCATTTTGCTAATAAAACACATTTGAAATGCTAAACATGCATTCAAAGCACCTGTCCCTGAAATATCTGTACATATGTATCACACTGCGTTCTAGTTTCATGTGTTGTCAATCATCTGTACCTTTGAAATGGCTTGACAGAAACGGCCATACCATCAGTACACTTCTAAATAATGCATATAGATAGTGTATAAGGCTTTGCTTCACATTATTCATTAAGATATTTCAGCATATGCATTATATAGGTAGCAAAATGACAGCATCCCTTCTGGAGTTCAATACTTTTTTAAGTCCTGCAAACATGTAGCATGTGTCCTCATCATCAGTCTGGCTAGCCTTTTATAACTGAGTAGATTATTAATGGATTTCATCTGTCTTAGCGTCTGTTTCAGGGATGCTAATTATAGCATAAGAAGCTGAATTGCATAATAATCAACCATTCTGGTGAAATATTCAACAATTTATAAATCAATCATGTCGACACCATGCTAGTTTTTCCTGTGGATTTCAAAAGTAGCGGAGTACAGACACAAAAAGTCAACACAGGCACAGAATATTAGGAGCTGCTGCTACTCAGCTCCATTTGTGCATGTTACAGGCTGCAAGCAATGTTGCTACAAATGCCAATATGCCAAGGCAAAGATGGAGAAGAGTTTTCAGGCCACATTTAACATATTACAACATACACAACATGGACATTGTAGTGTGCTACAGGGTGGACAAGGGCAAAATGCAGTAAACCTGTGACCTCTGCTGGCCTCACCTCAGAGCCACAGCCTTAACCTCCCCATGTAATGGCTGTGTACTATTTGCATCACAGTCAGCCCTGAACTAACACTGTGACAACTGCTGCATTCACAAGGTAAGTCCTGAACATGTACTGTATTGTATAATATTATGGCATGTTCTTGTATTTCATCACTTGGTATACAGTAAGCAACTTCAAGGTGGGAGATTTGTAAAAAAATGAATGTCAAATGTGACAGCAGGGAGTGATTTGACTTGTACGTGTCCAGTGGCAAGTAGTAGGCTTCAGGCCTCAAAGGTTCACACATTGATACCTTCCCAAAGCAATGAATATCACTGCATGGCCTCAGTTTAGTACCATATGTTTATAATGGGAAATAATAACATAGAAAACATTGATACCACTTCAAAGTAATGAATATCACTGCATGGCATCAGTTTAGCACCATATGGTTGTAATGGGAAATCATAACAGAGAAAGGTTCAAAAGCAATGCAACACATAGCAGTTTCCAGTTTTACCATCCTCACAAGATCAAACCAATAGAATGCAAGACATAAAGAGTAACAACAGCAGCATATCCTTGTTTGTGCAATAATAGTAGCTTGGACTTGGTCCAGCTCCCCCCCTGAGAGAACATTATGCCCTTGCATGTGCCATGACAGGAACCCAACTTTGCTCCCCCCAAAACAGCAGTCTATCCTTGTTTGTGCCATCCAACCTGCCATTAATGTGAAGGCAACTGCATATCAAAGTGTTCCTAGTTAATATTCTCACACATTTTAAGGTAAATGATATAAACTGGCTTGCACACTGCATGTCTCTGAGTACTGGTCAGATAACTGATGAATGACCAAGAAACACAGTAAGGCAGGACACAGTTGTATATTTACAAAGAATAATCATGGCAGGTTATGTGATCACTAAGTGCACTACATCCAAATATATTACATAGAATACATTTACAAAAAAACAGGTCATGCCTTTATATCAGTGTACATTCTGTTGCACTTGGTTGTGTGAGGAATTATGTCAGGTATTTGCTGTAAAGCTGTTTGTGGGGCAAATATGGATAAGTCCCCCCTCCTGCTTTCTGATGGTGCATTGCAGTGAGAGTTGGGATTCAGACCTATGTAGTCATATCTCACATGTACTAACAGTTTCTTTTGTGGATGTCATACACTGAATTTCTGCAGTTCAACTAACTCTCTATTTTTTCTACTTTTTATTCATTTTGTGTTTTGAGGCCACCCAGGTAAGACAAACAGCTTTGGGTATGTTCATTTTATTTGCATATAGAGTGGCAGTACACACACTGGACAAATGGGCCACCTTGGTAGCAGACAGGACCCAGACAGCCACAAACATACATTTGATACATTCAATGAATACTTTTAGCCATCAAGCAAACTAATTTCCTGGCAACACACACTGTTGCGCAACATACATGCGCAATGTTAGGCACTATGCCACACTTTCAAATGTTGCAGATCCAGAAAGTGTGCAGTCCCATTAAGTGCAATACCTGCAATTGGTGGGAAAATATCATTAAGCATTAGTCTTGATCTGTGATAGGCATGGCAGGAGTTCCTGGAGAGTTTATGAGATTCTAGGCTCAAAGATGGGGTGTCCTGCAGTCCAAAGTGTTTTCTGGACACCTAGTGAATGAACATAGGCCCAGGCTGTTGCAGAGGGACATTATTTGCTCAGATTACAAGACAGAGGCATGGAATAGTCTGGCAGAGACTCTGACCAGTGCTACCAGTATCCCCTGGACTGGTGAATAATGTAGCAATCACACTAAGACCTCAGGATGAGGAAGAGGGATACCCCTGACTGTTGGATCAAGGAATGTAGGACTGCAGGCACTCCACAGATGTGGTGCTACCAGGTTTTGCACCAGACGTGCTGGGCAGCATTGCTGTAGCCAGTGGAGAGGGGGCAGGTAGATCCCATGGGACAGGCCTACCCTGCAGTGCTGTGGGAAAAACAGAAAAAAGAAAACCATATTAAAAAAGTGGGAGAGAGAAAAGGGTTGGGGTAAGGGAAAAAAAGGAGAGCATTAGTAACTTCATATAGGTTAATAGGTTCATAGGTAGGTACTAGGCTATCTGCCTGAAGGCATTTATAAGCCTAGCCAGAATGTGTTGGATTTCGCTGCCCCCTTAGATTAGTTCCCTGTGCCTCTGTCCAGCAGAACCACTGAAGTGTTCCCCGGGGTAAACTTTCTGTTTCCCATCCACTCGCCAAGGCTTCTTTTGAAGAGTGTTAGTGAAGAGCTCTGCCTAATGCAGATTGGGATCTTGTTCCAAAGCATGGGAAGTCTCTGCAACAGGAATCTATCCCTCCAGCACATCCTATTTATTGTTGTGGTGAGGTTTAGATCCTCCCTAGAGTGTGTGGCTCCAGGGGATAAAGTTTTCTTTAGGTGGAACATGTCCATCAATTCTGGGTTGGACATGGCCTTGTATGACAGGCAGAGATCACCTCTGAGTAGGCAGTATGCAACCGAGTACAGCTGGAGTTTCTTCAGTCAAGCTGCATAGGGCATCTGTTTGATGCCAGTGATCCTCTTGGTGAGGTACTTCTGTGGTCCTTCCAGCTGTTGCATGTGTCTTGTAAGGTACATCCCAAATGGGGCATTGTACTCTATGATGGGTCTGATGAGTGATGAGTAGAGGGGCACAATGACCTCTTTTGATCTGGATGTGAACCCTTTTGTGATTAGGTGTGCCACATAGAAGGATTTTCTAACCACTTTGGCAATGTGATTATCAAAAGTGAGATTACTATCTATTTGGGTCTCCAGATCCCTTATTACGTCTTCTGTATTTAAGGGACTACCACATATGTGGTAGTTTGTGGGTACTTTGTTTTTCCAAAGGGGATGACTATGCACTTTTTGGCATTTAGCTTGAGGCCATGATTTTGACACCAGGTATCCGTCTCAGTGAGACCCTTTTGGAGGAAGTCTGTGTCAGCCAGAGAGTCAATTATAGTCCCTAGTTTGCAGTCATCTGTGAACCTGGTCAGCCTTAGTTCTCCTGTGTTTGTCTGTACCTCTGAGAAGTATATGCTGAACAGGAGGGGTCCTAAGACTGAGCCTTGGGGAATGCCACTTGTAACCAGTTTAGAGTCAGACCTAGCTCCTGCAACTCTCACCATGTGGGTTCTGTCCGTGAGCCAGGTGGCAACCCATCTTGTGACGTAGGGATTTATGTTCAGGCTGGTGAGCTTGTCTATAAAACCAAAATGGGGAATGGTGTTGAAGGCCTTAGCGAGGTCTAGGTAGGCTGTGTGTACCACTTTTTCCTCATCTAGAGCCTTGTTAACTGTCTCAAAGAAGTCCACCAGGTTTAGGAGGCATGATCTGCCCTTAACAAAGCTGAACTGGGTAGGGTCCAGTATTTGGAGGTTCCCAATGTCTCTTTTAATGAGTTCCATGATGATGAAATCCATAGCCTTACAGACCTAGCTAGTCAGGCTTATAGGGCGATAGTTCCCGGGGTCTGTTGTGGCTCCACCTTTGTGGAGTGGAATAACCGTTGCTGCACCACTCTATGGGTATGTAGCCTGTGGAGAGGCTGAGTTTGAACAGTGTGTTTAGGTGAGGGGTTAGTTCATCTTTGAGCTCATGTAGGATGCAGCCTGAGACACCATCCGGTCCTATTAATGGTGTGCTTTGGCTTTGGAGAGGGCTGTTTTAACCTGAGCGTCTGTGATTTCAGGGACTCTACATTCTTCTGGTATGGTTATGGGCCATTTTAGGGGTGAGAAGGGGTTAAGTTTGCGCTGAACCTGTCTGCCAGGATGTTGGCGATATCAGTCAGTTCAGTATATTTTGTGCCATTCTGTACTAACTCTGAGCAGATCTGAGCATTGCCACTTAGATTCTTGACATAGCTAAAGAGTGCCTTGCAGTTATCTTTGGAGTCCTTGGCAATTTTTCTTTCAAAGCTCGCCTTGGATGATTTTATGCGGGATCGTAGTTTCTTGCTGATACTGATCAGGGATGTCTTCCCTTCTTGGGATTTTACTCTTTTCTGTACTAGTTTCCTCCTACTATTGTATATCTTGTTTATGGCAGGAGTCCACCAGACTGGTCTCCTTTTCTTGGAGGAGTGAATCTTGTTTTTTCTTGGAATTTCATGATCCATGCATTCTTGTAGGTGCTTCTAGAATGCATTGGTAAAGTATTTTGCAGCTTGGGCAGCATTATCCTTCAGCATGGGGGCTTTGAAACTTTCCACCTCAGTCTTATGTAATGTCAAGTTTGCTTTTGAAAAGTTTTTCATGGTGGTTTTCTTGTCTTGTTGGGGACAGAATGTGGATATCCAAAGTGATTTGTTTATGGTCAGATCTAACCAGCAAGGGGTTGACCTCTGGTGTGGAACACCGGTCGCTCATGTTGGTGATGACCAGGTCCAATATGTTGTCATGTCTGGTGGGAGTGTTAAGCAGTTGAACCAGGGCATTTGAGTTTATAAATTCTAGGAAATGTTGGGAAAGGCAATTAGTACTTGAGTAGTTCTCCCAGTTAATGTTTGGGTAATTGAAATCACCCAATATTAATGTGTTTTGTAGGACCTTTATTTTTTCCCAGTGTTTCCAGAAATGTGGAATGGAAGTCCTGGGACATGGTGGGTGATCTGTAGCAAGCTACAATTTGAATTCAGTTTTGTCCATTGTTAGTTGCACGTGGATGATCTCTGAAGCATCGTGTTGTGCCACTAACCTGGAGGTGTGGATATCCTTTATGAATATGGATACACCCCCACCTATTGTATTTCGGTTTGGGTTCTGTGGCCAAAATGTATGGTATGCGTTGTAGCCAGGTAGTGCTGGGGTGCTCTCTGGAGCCTTAAACCAGGTTTCTGTTACCGGATATATATTGATTTTTTTCCATACTGAGGAGTGCCTTGATGGATGCATTTTGAGATTTAGACTTCTGGCATTGAGTAGCATTACCCTCAGTTTTTTGTTACTTGTGCTATTTACGGCGGTGGGTTTGTCTTTTGAGCCTTGCCTAAAAACGGCACTATGGGGGTGGCAAGAACCTTGGCCAGCATTCTAAATCCTAAGGGTGACAGGTGCAAGCTGTCTCTAGTGAAGTAGCGTGGCTTGTCGAGCATGTCATCCCAGGCGGACAGACACTGAATCCCCTTTGAATGATACCAGAAACTTAGCCAATTGTTGAAATCGAGATTTTTTTTTTTATACCGTGGTATCATTCTTGGTGAGGGCAGGATATTACTCAGGGTCACGGTCATACCAGCCTGGGCTACCTGATCAGACAGCTCTTCCATGTCTCTTTTCATGTAGTCCAAGGAGGTACAGCTCAGGTCATTCACACCAACATGGACAATGACAGAGTCATATTTGTACTTGTTCTGAAGTGACCTGAGAGCTTGTGTTATGTGGCGGATCCTGGCACCCGACAGGCAGCTAACAGTAACCTTCTCCTTATTCAGCCTAGTGAGTGGGTCGTCAGTGTATCTGACTATAGAGTCACATATTACTAGTATGTTGGGTATGTTATGTTGCCTTAAGAGCTGTGATTGCATGGCACACTGATTTTGTGAGGTATGTGTTTCATGGTTTTTGTTGGGGGGATGAAGGTTGCTTGGATGTTTGCTTTGCAGGTCTCTGTTGGTTTGGCAGATTTTTATTTAGAGCCTCTCAGTATGTTTTCATGTATTTATGTGTGTTTTTTGCCGGTGCTGGTTTAATGTGTCTATGTGAGAATGGTGGTGTGATGCAAGTATTCCCCTTCTCGTCTTGACTGTCTGATCCAGTCTTGGGTTGAGAGAGCTTAGCCTCCAGTTTGGCTGTATAATTGCATCTCTTGCATGTATTAGTGTTTGGTGGTAGAAGGAGGGGGTTGTCTGTGTACATGATCCAGTTGTAACATTGCCTCAAAATGCCCAGATTCATCAGGTGCACTGGAGAGTACACCTGAAACTGCCCTTTGGACATGCCTGGATAGGTACAGTGAACTGTTTTACTGGATGGCTGGAATTGTCAAATAGAGAGCCTTGTACTTCTGTACAGTACAGAAGGGTCTAGTGCTAGGGTTTATAAGTGCTTGCTATAAGTTTTGAGCAAGTGCCGGGCTGAGAAATGAATGGCTTGAGTGCTTAAGTTGAAAGTTTGTCTAGTTCCAAAGGAAAATTTGAAGAGGAGACTTCAATATGTCATATAGAAAGCATTGATACAATTATTTGACTCTATTACCTTTACTTTTAACACTACAAACTTCTAATATTTCTTCCTTACTTTTAAGACTACAGTTTATAACAAAGGCATACTATAGCACAGATTGTAGCCACCAATCCTTGATATGTGCATAAATTGCACATATGTGTGCTCCAATTATACTGATTACAGTTTACAGATGATCATTTGTGCCACTGGTATAGAGATGTGAAGTTATATTCCAATAATGATGAAAACCTAACAGTATAGCATATTTGGGAAGTTTATTTTTGAACCCACAACTGATGACTACTCTCAAATACTGTACTGTCCTTTTGTCCTACAGACTACTGTATGCATACTTTTCCTTTTACAGTTTAGAGATGCATGTTCACTGTTATTTGAGAATAATGGACCATTGCTTTGTGCTGTAAACCTTAACAGTCCTTAACATTTAATGCTACAAAATCACTATACAAATTATTATTATTATTATTATTATTAAAATACTATTTAGGCAGCACTGTTCTGATTGACACATGCCACATGCTTATGACATCCTTACTAAAAACGCAGCATTGGACCAGACATTTGAGGCTCACTCTGCAACACTTGTAGAAAAAACAGAACACCATTGTGAATACTAGTCTTGACTATATTCAGCTTTTAATTCTTACAATTACTCACTGAAATTGATATATCTGGGATGTCCCCTGTCTGAAATTTCCCTATCCAAAGGTCAAGGGTATTCTGCTTCCTCCTCTGGAGGTCACTGAAGTGATGTCTGCATTGCTCACCAGTGTGGTGGATACCTGTAGCACTGGTTAAAGCCGTGGCAACACTATTTCAGGCTTCAGATTTATATTCTGAGCCGAATCATTCCACTGCAGCAATCTGGCCCATGCTCCTTAACTAGGAGTCCAACAAAAAGTTTGGAATCCTGGACACCCTACCTCTGCACTCTAAAGTGCAGAGCTTTCCATCAACTCCAACATGCCTGCCATAGTTCAAGCTCAATGCATAATGAGCATTTCCTACCAAATTAATTTTATATGCTGATGTTTTCCCACCTATTGCATGTCTCATGCTTATGGAGAGTGCACACATTTTTGTTTTGAAACATCTGAAAATGTTGTGCTTTGCTTATCATCCCAAAACACGATAGATGAGGGTGCACACTGGAGGGCACTGTGTTTTTGTAATGGTAAGTAATGAGCAACAGTTGTGAACAATGCAATTTCTAGATTTTTAGGTTTACAAGTACATTAGTGAAATGTACCATGTATATGGTTCTCCTACACTTACAGCTATTACCACAAGAAGGTTGAAAAAACATTTGTGTATGTTGCACTTCATTGCTATAATCTGCAATCTCACAACAGTAAAACAAAATTTGCACACATTGTACTAGAATCCTGGACCAGTTACATTCCACACCTACACTTAGCACCTGTTGCATAGGATTAGTGAGGTAATATATTTTAGTAGCTATTGTAAGGTTCTCACTGTTAATTGTAGGACAACACCACTTACCATGTTTGACAGATGCACAATATTATTAATTGAATGCATCTAGTTTATATGTGTGGCTGTCTGGGTCTTGTCTACTCCCTGCGTGGTTCACTCCACCAATTTGTGTGCTGCTGCACTTCTTGCAAACCAGGTGAGCACAGCTAAACATGTTTATGCTAAGTAGCGCATTGTGCAAACACTGGCCACAAAAAAAAAAAAAAAAAAAAGAAATTAAAACACAGAAGAGAGACTGTCCAGAGTATTGCAGAATGTCCAGATAAATATCGGTCTATCCCTTGTAAAATGTGTGGCTTACTGTGAAATCACTGAAGACTGAAGTGAATATATAATGATATACATTTCTGCTTTGTACTTCATATCCTTCAGAAAATGCATGCTGGGCCTTAGTTCCCCCCATTAGTTTAGTCTTTGACCACATTTCTTGCATGAAAAGGCTGTGTGGAATGATCCACATTCAGTGTATAGGCTTCCTGGCCAGCAGCACTGGTGCAAGCCTCAAAGCCTTCCTTACTTGTACATCGAATGATTAATAATCATGGTTTGATACTTTGAGATGCCATGCAATGAGCAGTATCGCATATGAATACACTCCACGTAGGCTCTATGCTAAACCTACATGGAGTTTACTGAATCCCGACCTATGAATAGTGTTGTACAAAATGTACAAAAAATGTTTAAACAAAAAAGATGGCAGTGAAAAAGCACGGAAAGTAAAATAAATAAATAAATAAATAAATAAATAAAGAGTTGTTAAAGCAGATTTCTTTAAATGACCCAGATAAAGTGTTATGAGAAGTAAATATATATTTGGTTGCAGACACAGAAGGAATAGAGTATGAAATGCATTAACATTTAGGGGATTGGAGAAAAAAAAAACTTTGAATGAATGGTTAAATGAAGGTTTTATGTTTGAAGAATAATGTAGTAGAATACTTAAATTCATATGGATGAATGAAGATAAAGATGATTAAAAAACTGGAGGCCAATAGTTTTAAATAATAATGATTATAAGATATTCATGAAAATAATACAAAAGAGATTTGAAACAAAAAGGACAAAGTATTGTGGAAGATAGCATATATAGTATAAAGGGGAAGAGTTGTCAATTTTGTCATTCAACAAAGTCACACACCCACCTATGCAGGGATCCTCAACAAAAACTTACGTAAACAACAGAGACACTTGAAACACACTCTTAAACATTCCACACACAACACCAATCAAATCACACACAGTAGTCAACACACCAGTGTCTCACAAACACAGCCCATTAGGTATAACATTAAACCAATGCAGCCCATAAGGCATAGCAATACACCAAACATACTAGTCATTGGCGACTCAATAGTGAGACACACTGATGTCCCCCTCACCAGCCTCAAGAAGGAGAAGGTCACAGTCAGCTGTTTATCAGGCTCTAGAATCCATCACATCACACATGCACTTAAGTTTCTCAACAACAGGTACAAGTATGACTCTGTCATTGTCCACGTTGGTGTGAATGACTTGAGACATACCTCGCCGGACTATATAAAGAGAGACATAATTAAGCTCTTGGAGTATGTCCTCCAGGCAGGTATGAACCTAGCCCCAAGCAGCATTCTACCTTCAGCAGGAATGACACCACAATACCAACACAAAATATTTGACTTCAACAATTGGCTTAGTTTCTGGTGTCTTTCTAAGGGGATCCAGTATCTGTCTTCCCGGGATGACATGGTTGACAGGCTTTAATGCTTTGCCTGAGATGGATGCCATCTGTCACCCCTGGTGCTCTGGATCATGGCTAAAGCTCTTGCCTCCTCCATTGTGCCTTTTTTTGGCTATTTTCCAAAGACAAATCTTCCAACATCAAAGATCTGTAAAAAAGCAAATTGCAGGTCATGCTGCTCAATGCTAGTAGCCTTAATTTGAAAATGCACTCACTGGAGGCTCTCTTCATACTGGAAGGTGCCGATGTCTGTGCAGTCCCAGAAACTTGGTTCAGGGCTGCAGAGAGCACCTCTGCCTTACCAGACTATACCTCCTTCCATACTTTCCGACCCCAAAATGAGGTCAGAAAGACTAAGGGTGGGGGCGTCTCAATCCTCATAAAGGACAGGCATACCTTCAGACTGGTTTACCAGCATGATACACTGGAATTACTCCAGGTGCAACTGACAGTTAACAAGACACCCATCCAAGTTATAGCCAGCTATAGACCCCCCCCTCCATGTCTCAGGACACCCACACCTCCTACCTGAACCTACTTGACTACATCAAGGTACCCCCTAACACCCTGATCCTTGGTGACATCAACTACTCCACCATAGACTGGGTGAACTATTCCTCCACTAATGCACTCACCCAACAATTCCTTGACTTATCAATTCTAACACACTAAATCAGCGAGTCTCTTCCCCCACAAAGGGGGTGATAACACATTGGACTTGGTTCTCACAAACATGGGTGTCTGCTGAACCACTCCCATAGTATGTTCTTTCCTGGTGAGATCAGATCATCGGTCTGTCTCATTTGAAGTTTCTATCCCACCCAATTCCTCCTCAGCCATAACCAGGTTAAAAACATCTCAGAAACTGACTACAAAAAGAAAAGAGAAGGTATCAGCAGCTTTGCACCACATCCCCTCTCAGATGATGCAGACAACTATTCTGAACAGTACACCAGTGCAGTATACAAGCAACTGTACAACTGCATGGACTTAGCCATACACAACAGAACTATAATCTGCTCCTCAAGGAAACACAAACCTGTCTGGTGGACACCCTCTATCAACAGGCTTTACAACAAAAGGAAGATTATACTAAATGTAAATGATAGAAACTGTTGTCCAAGGGTAAAATGGCCCAAATTCCAAATCAGAAAAAACTCCCTCCTCTGCCTCAGAAAGCAAATTAGATCACTAGTGAAAACCATCAAAGCCTATTATGAGTTTAAACTAGCCTCCAAATCAAAGGGAAACCACAAGTCCTTCTTCAGTTACGTTAGGAACTTCCATGGCAAAGCCCAAATTTGTTCAAAACACGTACTTAATCGTACCACTTACACTGATCCTGCTGACTTATCCAACCTGCTAGCTGATAGGTTCAATGCAAACTTCACCTCCTTATCTCCCCCGAAAGGCCCAGTCAACATCACTGATACTTTTCCCATACCTCACATCTCCATCGATCAAGTGTTAAATGCCATATCCAAGGCAAAGAACACAGCTTCCATGGGACCTGATAGTATCTCAGGCTGTATTCTGTACCATCTCCAGCAAGAACTAGCTTCACCATTGAGCACCCTATTCAACCACAGCCTAATTACTGTCTTCATTCCAGCAGAGTGGAGAACTGCCATTGTCAACCCCTTGCACAAAGGTGGTGCCACTACTGACCCAGGAAATTATCACCCCATCAGCTTAAAAAGTCTGATCTGTAAAGTCATGGAGCGTATTATTATGGATCTCATAAACAAGGAAGTAGGCAATCTCCAAGCACTCAACCCCACCCAATTCAGATTTATCAGGGGCAGATCTTGCCTATTGAACCTAGCTGACTTCTTTGAGTCTGTCACCAAGGCCCTGGTTGAGGGAAAGTCAGTACATACAGCTTACCTTGACCTAGCCAAGGCCTTTGACACAATCCCCCACTCAGGCATCATCAAAAAGCTAACACAACTTGGGGTTAATCCCAATCTAGTCAGATGGGTGGCCAACTGGCTCACAGATAGGACCTATAGGGTCAAAATAGGTGCTGCCACCACCGACATCAGACCTGTCACTAGTGGTGTTCCCTAGGGATCTGTCCTTGGATCCCTACTGTTTGGCATATACTTCTCAGAGGTCCAGGCAAAGATAAATGGCCTGTGGCTGACTAAGTCTGTGGATGACTGTAAGTTGAGTGCTGTCATTGACTCACCAGTTTATGTTTACATTTTGCAAGAGGGTCTCGCAACTACAAATAACTGCTGCCAAAGGCATGGCCTTAAGTTAAATGCAAAAAAAAAAAAACAAATTTAGTATCATACCATTTGGCAAAAACACAGTCCCTACTGATTACCACATCAATGGCAGCCCCCTAAGCACACAACCTGTGGTGAGAGACCTGGGTACTCAGGTTGACAACAGTCTAACATTTGACCATCATGTGACAGAGGTGATGAGAAAAGCCTTTTGTTTTGTTTATCTCATAAGTAAAGGGATTGCATTCAGAAAAAAGGAGGTTATTACCTCTCTGTACTCTTCCCTTATTGGACACATAATTGAATATAATGCCCCATTTGGTATGTACCTCTCCAAACACCTGCACCAACTGTAAAGGCCACAGAAATACCTCACAAAAATATCCATGGCCTCCAACACTTATCCTATGTGGACAGGCTTAAATCCCGATCACTCTACTCAGTATCAAACAGATTGCTCAGAGGTGATCTGTGCAAGGCAATATTGGACCTAGCCCTACTAGAGATACTCCATATCCATAAGTCTAACTCCTCACACATTACCCACTTGATAGGCTTAAATCTAATATGCAACATCAACAAAACCTGCTGAAAAGACAGGTCTGTCTTCCAGAGGCTGCCCTGTCTCTGGAATAGATTTCCCATACATGTCAAACAGAGTATGTCCCTGACCATCTTCAAGCACAACCTTGATGAGTGTATGGGATACCAGAATTTTGTCCCACGGGTTTCACCTTTGTCCCTCATTGACAGGGGTGACAGGTGCTGACTGAGGTTTCTTTTTTGGGAATAAACTCTTGGCTAGGCTTGTAAGGGCCCCGGGGCCATTAGCCTAGTAATTTCCTATTACCCTATGATTCTATGATCCTAAGAATTATTAATGATAGTTGCAGAAAGTATGGACAGAAAAGCAGAATCAAAAATCATGATAGGAATCCTTAAAAGGTATATGACACAACTGGACATGAAATCTTATGGGTAATAATGAAATAATATAACATAAGTGAGAAAGCTGGGGAATTATGTATGTCAGTATATTGTAATAATAAAGTAAAAAAAATACTTCTAAATGGCTGGTTAAGCCAAGAAGTACATATAAAGAGTTGTGTAAGACAGGGATGTATAATGAGTTGTATACTTTTTGCATTAATTGGAAATGTTATAGTATATGATATAAATTATGAAATGAAGGAAGTAGGATATATAACACCTGGAGGGTTAAAAATTCCAGTTCTGTTAACATATGCAGATGACAATTGACAAAAAACAAAATTTGGATAAATGAAGTAATAATTTGTACAAATAAGTGTCTAGAGATGATAGTGGTGGCTTTAAATAAAGAGAAAAATAAATATTTTGGTGATATAGCAAAGATCAGGGATAAATATTTTACAATGAATGAAATATCTGTGTTAGGTATAAAATTTGGGAATAAAGATGCTAGTATAATTCAATTGGAAAAACAATAGAATAAACAAAACAAACATATCTTTTCTGGAGAAATTAGAAAGTATCATTCACAAAAAAGGCATAGTTGATAACTTCTATGTAGACGAGAAGATATCATACATTGCAACTGTATTTATGTTGCCAACAGTACTTGAAAATGAATTATTGCAAATATATATATATATATTTTTTTTCGTTTATATGGGGTTCTCGATTAAACCCAGTAAAATGATAAGTTTTGTATATAAATAAAGAAAAAGGAGATTTGTGGTTAATTAACCCAGCAGTATACACTACTTCATTAAGTTTGTATAAAGTGTTAAAGTGGATAAATGAACTAAATGAGAGATTAATATTAAAACTGTATAAATATAAAAGTATGTCAAATGTTGGAGTATGATATGCCACAGGATTCAAAGCTTTATTACGTAAAGCGCTTTTCGTCTGCTCGAAAAGCAGACTTCATCAGACAAAGTATGAAAGGTAGTAGTGTGGTTTTATAGCCATGATGACATCATCAACTACTACAATTAAACAATTAACAGCTTGAATTAATTAATTCAATTGATTGAAAAGAACTTATTTAAAAGCAAACTTATTTTAAAAATACCAACATAACCCCACAAAGCTCTACATAAATTCAAAATCATACAAATATATACCAGTATTTGGAATATATACAGTTGTACCAGCATGAATATAATTTAGTATGTACACACGGATAAACAAATATTACTAAACAATACCTAATGTTATTAAAAACTAACTATATAGATATATCTAAGTCAAGTAAATATTACACATAATCATAAACATTTACAAATAAGAACTTCAAGCTATGTATAATAATGGCCATAAACTGTAAAAGTGATGGAAATAGTCACATAAACTGTTCATGGACCTTTATGTAATAATAAATATACTAACTGCTGATGTTTATACTTCAAGAGCTAAGTATATTAATACAATTCTAAAACACCAGTGAAAAGACCACTAGAAATAACTAACTATAAACATTACTAACTAAGTTAAAAAGGTAAAAAGTAATCATAGATCCATACTAATTATTCTATCTTACAAGGCTCTTTAGTTTTAATACACTACTAATAGAGCAACTGTCATTTAGTCCTGGATAGGCATTCAGCCTAATCTGCCATTTAAGTTCTAGTTCTTCAAGTAGCAGTTTAAGAGGACCACCTCTTTTCATTTCTAATACTTGGTCAATTAGCATGAATTTAAAACAATGATGACTAAAGTTAATTATATGTTTAGCTAACGCATTTTCTTCTTTCCTTTTCTCATTGCATACTGATGTTCATAAACGTTCTTCTTAAATTTCGTTCAGTCTTCCCAACATAGAATCCTGAACACTGGCATTGAGCCAAATAAACGACCATGCCTGTGTTACAAGTAAGCTCTACAGTATAGGTCAAAACAATTACTATTAATAAAGAATCTGTTAGTCTCATTGATATATTTGCAATAATTGCAATTTTGGCATTTATACATGCCTGGTGTTCTGTAAAACTAGTGTTAGAGCTTTCGAATAGTGTTTTCATATTCTTACCTCTCCTAAAAGTTATGTCTGGATGGCTTCCTACTTTCCTGATCATACTTGCATTATTATTGAATATCGTAATTTTTCTTAATAATATCTATTAAGAAATAGATGTTAGTGGAGTAGGTAAGGATTAGCCTAGGATTGAAGTCAATGCTAGGTCATTACCATTATTGACTGGATTAGGAACGGTGTTAGATATAGTTTGACACTCGCCATGAGCTAATTTACTCAAAATGGGTTGGTATATACCTCTATTCCTTATCACTAACTTCCTTAACTAAAGCATTCAATAGTTGCAATGAGGGTACCCTCTATGTGTGAACATATTATGTAACTCACACCGCTGATAAAATCCACATCCAGACTAGTAATACGGGCAGCCCTTACTAATTGCCCCTTAATTACTGATCTTTTCTGATAGTTAGGGTGGCAACTACTGTAATGTAAAAGCGAATTAGAGTATGTACCCTTCCTATAGATCTTGGCTACATAGGCTTTTAAATCAACACTCTTGGTTAGCCATATGTCCAAATATGCTATTGCAGTCTTACTAAAGGAAGATGTGAAAGTCAAGAAGTCAGTAGTAGTGTTAAAATAATCTAAAACTGTTACACTATCTATTTCTTCTCTTTGTATCAAGATGAAGATATCATCCAAATGTAGTACTTAATTTTTTCCCATCAATGTCTCATTATTAAATATATACTTTCCCAATAAGCCATTACCATGTTATGCGGGGAGCCCATGGCTACACCAACGTTTTGGAGGTAAAAATTATCTCCTAACGTGAAATAGTTGTTATACAGTATTATGTCCAACAGTTCTAACACTAAAGCTATTTCCACCGTTGATGCTTTACACTTCTTTAAGTGTATTGCCACCCAATCAGTGGCTATATTCAAAGGTATATAAGTATATAAATCTTTTACGTCAATGGTTAGAAAATTGCATTTGTCATCAAATTCTAATTCTGATATCTTTGCCAAAAATGACCACGAATCCTTATTTGTTCTTCTTGCACCAAATATTTCTGTAAGATATGATCCACTAACTTTGCACATGTATAAGTGGGGGATCCTCAACCATCTACTAAGGGGCGCATAGGTGGATCATATAGCCCCTTATGTATCTTGGGTATTCCAAATATACATGGGAATCTTGGGTACGTGGTCTTCAGATAATTAAATTGGTCTTGATCGATACAACCAATATTAAGCATATCCTCAAGGTTGTTTTTAATGATGTTATAAGCTTTCCTAGTTTCTAATATAGAGCTTAATTCATAAGCATCCCCATCTAAAAGTTTAGACATACGATCAAAGTAATCAACTTTGTCAAAAATCACTACTCCTCCACCCTTGTCAGGTTTGCAGATGCGTAAGTTATGTGATCTTACGAACTCTATTAATTCGAGTTCTTTTCTGAAAACTTTATCTTGTTCATAACTATATGGAGGTATGAATGCACACATACTCTCGAAACACTGAATAGTGGGATGTGGGGGATTGTATGTACTAGGAACTCTCAGATTGTCCTTCACAGGGTTATTAGAATTATTACCAAACATCAAATTAAAATTTAATTTACGTGCAAATAACTTAATATCTACTATAGTGTTTACCAAGTTAAATTTGTGCTGTGGTACATAAGTATATCCTTTGGCCAGCAATTCAGCTAAATCACTGCCTATTGGAACATCTGAAAAGTTATAAATATAAAAATCACCTGTACTATTTGTTGTAATAATGGGTTTTGAAACCCCATTACCAGAGTTAATTTCAGAAATATCAAACTCTAAATTCATTTCATGAGTGACAAAATCAATGTTAACATTGCCATCAGTTAGCGTAGTTGGAATATCTATATTGTCCACAGTCACCAAGTCAACACTACAGTCATCTTAGGATATACAATGATGTCCAACAGTACTAGCTGGTGTCACTGTCATGACCTTCGTTGTTGGTACCTCTTCGGGTACCCCTGGTTGGATTGGTAATTGTTCCATTGCTTGGGAATAGCTCCCAAGTGGTTGGCTTCCTGAAAACCCTGGGGGTAACCTGAAGTGTTAGGATGACCTCCATTAGTGTGTTGAGCTCTACGATTCTGTAGTCTCTCACTTCTCCTAATGGGTTGTTCAAATTGCGTTTCAACCTCTGTTGTGTCCAGCTCAGGTGGTACAATAGCACTAGATTGGTTAGTAAATGTATCAATGTTATCTGAATTAGTAACATTACGTCCATTAGCTGGTTTAGAGTTTTGCCATACTTGAGAAGCAGCTGGAAGAGGATATGCCATACCAAGCTCATATGCTCTACAGTCATGGTTCAATTTCTTAATTTTATTAGCTGCAAGTTTATTCAAATAATTGTCAATACTGTTAAAGCTGCGACTATATTCAAACTTGTATCTAGCAAATTCATCATGCTGTTTTATTTCAGAGTCCAAACAAGTAGCATCATTAATCAAATCAGTCACCCATACGCTGTAGTGCTTAATCATAAGCTCTAATAATTCAGAACCTTGTTTATCAAAAAGTTCAATTAATTCTTTGTGAAATCCAGAATTAGGGACCAAACCAGTAGGATACTGGAAATGCCTAAGCCCCTTTGGTATAACTTTACATAGTAGGCATTCCTTAAAATAGGAAATTTCCAGTTGTAATTTTTTAATTTTGACCAAAATTTTATCAAAATCTTTCAACTTAGACACAATATCAAAAGTATTAGTTACCTCAGGCCTGTCAGCACTAGAAGGCATTCGTTCAGGGTTTACTGAGTTGTTCCGATTAGAAAGCCTAAAGCCCTCAGCAAACCAATTCCCAAGCACAGGAAGGTCGTTAGTCTCTCCACTAATAAAAAAGTAACTAATACTTTTGATATTGTGTCTAAGTTGAAAGATTTTGATAAAATTTTGGTCAAAATTAAAAAATTACAACTGGAAATTTCCTATTTTAAGGAATGCCTACTATGTAAAGTTATACCAAAGGGGCTTAGGCATTTCCAGTATCCTACTGGTTTGGCCCCTAATTCTGGATTTCACAAAGAATTAATTGAACTTTTTGATAAACAAGGTTCTGAATTATTAGAGCTTATGATTAAGCACTACAGCGTATGGGTGACTGATTTGATTAATGATGCTACTTGTTTGGACTCTGAAATAAAACAGCATGATGAATTTGCTAGATACAAGTTTGAATATAGTCGCAGCTTTAACAGTATTGACAATTATTTGAATAAACTTGCAGCTAATAAAATTAAGAAATTGAACCGTGACTGTAGAGCATATGAGCTTGGTACGGCATATCCTCTTCCAGCTGCTTCTCAAGTATGGCAAAACTCTAAACCAGCTAATGGACGTAATGTTACTAATTCAGATAACATTGGTACATTTACTAACCAATCTAGTGCTATTGTACCACCTGAGCTGGACACAACAGAGGTTGAAACACAATTTGAACAACCCATTAGGAGAAGTGAGAGACTACAGAATCGTAGAGCTCAACACACTAATGGAGGTCTTCAGGTTACCCCCAGGGTTTTCAGGAAGCCAACCGCTTGGGAGCTATTCCCAAGCAACGGAACAATTACCAGTCCAACCAGGGGTACCCGCAGAGGTACCAACAACGAAGGTCATGACAGTGACACCAGCTAGTACTGTTGGACATCATTGTATATCCTACAATGACTGTAGTGTTGACTTGGTGACTGTGGACAATATAGATATTCCAACTACGCTAACTGATGGCAATGTTAACATTGATTTTGTCACTCATGAAATGAATTTAGAGTTTGATATTTCTGAAATGAACTCTGGTAATGGGGTTTCAAAACCCATTATTACAACAAATAGTACAGGTGATTTTTATATTTATAACTTTTCAGATGTTCCAATAGGCAGTGATTTAGCTGAATTGCTGGCCAAAGGATATACTTATGTACCACAGCACAAATTTAACTTGGTAAACACTATAGTAGATATTAAGTTATTTGCACGTAAATTAAATTTTAATTTGATGTTTGGTAATAATTCTAATAACCCTGTGAAGGACAATCTGAGAGTTCCTAGTACATACAATCCCCCACTACATCCCACTATTCAGTGTTTTGAGAGTATGTGTGAATTGGACTTAAGGCATACATTCATACCTCCATATAGTTATGAACAAGATAAAGTTTCCAGAAAAGAACTCGAATTAATAGAGTTCGTAAGATCACATAACTTACGCATCTGCAAACCTGACAAGGGTGGAGGAGTAGTGATTTTTGACAAAGTTGATTACTTTGATCGTATGTCTAAACTTTTAGATGGGGATGCTTATGAATTAAGCTCTATATTAGAAACTAGGAAAGCTTATAACATAATTAAAAACAACCTTGAGGATATGCTTAATATTGGTTGTATCGATCAAGACCAATTTAATTATCTGAAGACCACGTACCCAAGATTCCCATGTATATTTGGAATACCCAAGATACATAAGGGGCTATATGATCCACCTATGCGCCCCTTAGTAGATGGTCGAGGATCCCCCACTTATACATGTGCAAAGTTAGTGGATCATATCTTACAGAAATATTTGGTGCAAGAAGAACAAATCTGTAAGGATTCGTGGTCATTTTTGGCAAAAATATCAGAATTAGAATTTGATGACAAATGCAATTTTCTAACCGTTGACGTAAAAGATTTATATACTTGTATACCTTTGAATATAGCCACTGATTAGGTGGCAATACACTTAAAGAAGTGTAAAGTGTCAACGGTGGATATAGCTTTAGTGTTAGAACTGTTGGACATAATACTGTATAACAACTATTTCATGTTAGGAGATAATTTTTACCTCCAAAAAGTTGGTGTAGCCATGGCCAAGTTTAGCCAACATGGTAATGGCTTATTGGGAAAGGGAGTATATATTTAATAATGAGACATTGATGGGAAAAATTAAGTGCTACACCCGCTATTTGGATGATATCTTCATCTTGATACAAGGAGAAGAAATAGATAGTGTAACAGTTTTAGATTATTGTAACACTACTACTGACTTCTTGACTTTCACATCTTCCTTTAGTAAGATTGCAATAGCATATTTGGACATATGGCTAACCAAGAGTGTTGATTTAAAAGCCTATGTAGCCAAGATCTATAGGAAGGGTACATACTCTAATTCACTTTTACATTACAGTAGTTGCCACCCTAACTATCAGAAAAGATCAGTAATTAAGGGGCAATTAGTAAGGGCTGCCCGTATTACTAGTCTGGATGTGGATTTTTTCAACGAGTGTGAGTTACTAACTAATATGCTCACACATAGAGGGTACCCTTTGCAACTATTAAATGCTTTAGTTAAGGAAGTTAGTGATAAAAGGAATAGAGGTATATACCAACCCATTTTGAGTAAATTAGCTCATGGCGAGTGTCAAACTATATCTAACACCGTTCCTAATCCAGTCAATAATGGTAATGACCTAGCATTGACTTCCAATCCTAGGCTAATCCTTACCTACTCCACTAACATCTATTTCTTAATAGATATTATTAAGAAAAATTGGCGTATATTTAATAATAATGCAAGTATGATCAGGAAAGTAGGAAGCCATCCAGACATAACTTTTAGGAGAGGTAAGAATATGAAAACACTATTCGAAAGCTCTAACACTAGTTTTACAAGAACACCAGGCATGTATAAATGCCAAAATTGCAATTATTGCAAATATATCAATGAGACTAACAGATTCTTTATTAATAGTAATTGTTTTGACCTGCGCTGTAGAGCGACTTGTAACACAGGCATGGTCGTTTATTTGGCTCAATGCCAGAAGTGTTCAGGATTCTATGTTGGGAAGACTGAACGTAAATTAAGAGAACGCATTTATGAACATCAGTATGCAATGAGAAAAAGGAAAGAAGAAAATGCGTTAGCTAAACATATAATTAACTTTAGTGATCATTGTTTTAAATTCATGGTAATTGACCAAGTATTAGAAAAGAAAAGAGGTGCTCCTCTTAAACTGCTACTTGAAGAACTAGAACTTAAATGGCAGATTAGGCTGAACGCTTATGCCTATCCAGGACTAAATGACAGTTGCTCTATTAGTAGTGTATTAAAACTAAAGAGCCTTGTAAGATAGAATAATTAGTATGGATCTATGATTACTTTTTACCTTTTTAACTTAGTTAGTAATGTTTATAGTTAGTTATTTCTAGTGGTCTTTTCACTGGTGTTTTAGAATTGTATTAATATACTTAGCTCTTGAAGTATAAACATCAGCAGTTAGTATATTTATTATTACATAAAGGTCCATGAACAGTTTATGTGACTATTTCCATCACTTTTACAGTTTATGGCCATTATTATACATAGCTTGAAGTTCTTATTTGTAAATGTTTATGATTATGTGTAATATTTACTTGACTTAGATATATATATATAGTTAGTTTTTAATAACATTAGGTATTGTTTAGTAATATTTGTTTATCCGTGTGTACATACTAAATTATATTCATGCTGGTACAACTGTATATATTCCAAATACTGGTATATATTTGTATGATTTTGAATTTATGTAGAGCTTTGTGGGGTTATGTTGGTACTTGTAAAATAAGTTTGCTTTTAAATAAGTTCTTTTCAATCAATTGAATTAATTAATTCAAGCTGTTAATTGTTTAATTGTAGTAGTTGATGATGTCATCATGGCTATAAAACCACACTACTACCTTTCATACTTTGTCTGATGAAGTCTTCTTTTCGAGCAGATGAAAAGCACTTTACGTAATAAAGCTTTGAATCCTGTGGCATATGGTATCTTTATTCCTTGGCGAAAGTTGTACTGCTCTTGGTCCCTGTTTTTGGTTTTCTAAGTTTGCGTTTTAAAGGATTATTAAATGTTGGAGTATGGTAGAAAAGAGTGAAAGAGAAAAAGAGTGTATAAATGGAGAAATAAAATGCTACCAATAAATATATTTTTATAGAAAATAAAAATTGACAATAAAGAAACAGATAGAAAGGTATGGTGTAAATGATAAAACAATTCTACATAAAACCATAGGAAAATCTATCAGCTGAAAAAAATAAAATAATAAACATTAGAAGCAAATGGTATAATCATAAAGTATAATGTCAATATTTGTTGTGGAGACTAGTAATAGATATATTTCCAGTAAAAGCAAATATGACATATAGAAAGAAAAGCAATACAATATGTTTACATTTTCAAGAAGAAGAAATTATGGGATATATGTTTTTGAAATGTAAATGAGAAAACAGTTATGGGGAAAACTATGTAAAGATTTTTTTGAAGATGTAAAAGAAGTGGATAAAATAAAAATGGACATGATTAAGTATGGATATTAGAAGAATAGAAGTAGAGAATATGTTAAAAGAATAGATATGTCATATGGTTTATATGGAATGAAAGAATGAATGAAATTATGTTTGGTGATAAGTGGGTTTTAGCAACAATATTATGTAAAATCAGATGGTTATGGAAAAAGGAGTGGGAGTCTAAAACAGATGAAAATTTAAAATGATTGTAAAGGAAAATTATGAATATATGTGAACAGATTTGCATATGTATATATTTGTACATATGTATTTGTAAATATGTATATATTTTGTATATAAATAAAGGATCCCTACTCTTTGGAAGAGAGGAGGTGATGCAGCTTTGGAGCTGCTATAAAGTGCTTGGCAGATGGTACTGCAGTTTTAGGAATCCCATGATGTAGGAGAATGTTGCAGAGATTGAGAGAAGAACAGGAGAAAACTTACTGAAGGAAGGAGAAGAAGATGAAATAACTGTTACAGAATTTGAAAATGGAGGACGGGACGCAGAACTGCTGATTAATTTGATGAATCAGGCACAGCAAAAGGAAGTAGAAGAAGTAAGATTGAGTGACATTGTAGAGATAGTATTACAAGAGGAATAAAATAAGAGATTGGAAACACAAACACAGCTGGTGAAGGAACAGCAATGGAGGTATTCCTATTTTTTTGTTCATATGTTTTATTGAATTTTCCATGAAAAAAGAGACAACAAAAAGTATTCCCATTCCAAGACAATGTATTAAGTAAGAGAGAGAGAGAGTGAAAATAACTATTTATAGATTGTACAGAGGCCTGAACTAAAAATGCAGATCACAAGTAAAAATAAACAAGTTTAATTAGTGTGAATATCAATTCAGAAAAAAAGTTATGGTCCATTTGAAGAGTCTCAATAAGTGATTAAACTTTTATCCAAGGATTGTTAACAAAGGTATTTGGATATATTCTAAGTTATTTCATCTTAGATTCTTTGATTGCCACTGCTTTCACTGAAGACAAGAAATCTTCAACAGTTTGAGAGTAATTAGTTTTCCATCTTCTGGTGATGCATTTTCTGGCAAAAGCAAGTATTGACCACAATAAATATGTGTTGTTCTTATTTAGAGAGTAACTTCATTTACATTAAAAAAATAATGATTTGGACAGTGAAAAGGAATCGGTCAATAAGGCTTTGAAAAAATCATCTCTACTGTTCCAGTAACCTTTTAACTTAGGACATTTGTAAAAGATGTGTATCCAATCAGCTTTAGTATGTTCTGTGCTTCTCTGGCAGGGTGTGTTATAACTATTAACACATTTAACTATTTTATCTGGTGTCAGAAATGCCCTATGAAGATATTTCCTGGTGAAAATTCTCCAGTATTGGGACCATGAAGTATATGTTTGATGGATAACAATGTTTTTCTTTTTTTGTTTTTTTTGTCTTGTGAGAAATCAGAATAATAACCTTTAAATATAAAATTCCAATATTTCTGATTTATGCTAGTCTTATAAACAATTAGCATATCATAAAGTTTCAAAATAATATTGTCTGTGGTAAAATTGTTATACAAAATTTCACATATGAAAGTTATCATCACTGGCCTTTTCTGATAAGATGAATTATTAAGCATTCTACATAGATCTTGAGAGCATGTTGATACTTTGCAGACTTAACCAGTTCTGAGGAAGCAAATCATACTCTTTTATAAGAATTTGAGAGTCTAAAGCTTTAATGTGATTTATGCATTGATGCCAGCATATACAATTCTTAGCAATGGATGTATTCTTAACTGGTGGAGTAACCAGCTTTCAGGGTTTCCCTCTGCATCAGGATTTTTTGTTACAAGGAAGAAAAAGTTATGCAGATACAGCAAAACAAGAAACAATGGAAGAAGGAACTGAGAAGGAAAAAAACAGCTGTAGGTTCTTAACAGCAACAGCGAAGATGATGAGCAATAAGAATGTTTGTTTGTCTTTTTGTCTTTTCCTGGTTAGGGGTCACCACAGTGAATTTCCGGTCCACTAAAGATTGGCAGTAGATTTTCTATGGTAGACGAAAGCGCTCATCCTTGCTTTTTGTGGATTTATGAAGGACTTTACACCGGTAAATGCGGCCTGGATTTTTTATTTTTTATTTTTTACGTTTTATGAGTTGTCTTTTATTCGTTCAGTGTATTTGAGATTTTTTATGGTGCCGAGTTGCCAGCCCGACGCCCAACCTTCAGCAAAGGGACACCCATTCACGCATGTCTTTCGGAGGCCACTCGACAGCGGGAAGGACATGCAGACTCCACACAGAAGGCACTCCAGCCATGAATTAAACAGGAGAACCTCTTGCGGTGAGACAACAACGCTACCATTGTACCACCGCTGCTTTCATGATGAGTATTAAGAATAAAAAGTAAACGTGATGGCAGTGTGAACAGGTATGACATTATGAATAGTATTATTTTGCCTCTGGGATTTAACATTAAATACATAAGAACATTAATTTGTTTGGGAACTGAACATTTTTATGATGTGACATTTAAAAGCTTCAACCTGCTGGAAAAAAATGTGACTGAGACTGAAAAAGAAACACAGTAGCATTATAGAAAGACTGTATATTTTTTAACTTGGAACTACAACTTAAAAAGAAAATAAACGTGCAATTTAAGGCTTCCAATATGGCTAAATATGAGGTAAAACATTGTCTTTCATTGTGTAGTAAAGTACATGAAGTTAAAAGATATCTGATGAAAGAAATATATGGATTGAGGCTTGGGAAGTGTGGGGAACTATGTTTTTTAAGGATGGGAAAATGTCAAAACATTTCAAAAACAGTAATTGTGAATGGTAAGTGGAGACTTTGTAGGTGATACGGCCAACATGAAGCATGTTATTTGTGTCAGGAAGAAAATCATTTAACACAGGACTGTAACAAATAAAAGTGTAACTAATGCTGGGAGAGAGGACATACAGTGAAAAAACTGTAAGCCTTTTTGTATAAAATGTAAAGAATTAGGACACTTCTGGTTTGACTCTCCCATATTAGAAAAGGAAAGAGTAGACAAAGACAAAAACTTTAGGAGAAAGACACTAGATAATATCACTATAGAAGATGTTGAAAAAGAAGGTAATATAGGAAAGATGATACTGTAGAAAGATTAAAGAATAAAGACATAGATGGAGAATAAATAGTTCAGAGTGAGGTTACTAATATATAGGATGAGAACTGATTTGCAGTTTTAGAAAGAAAAGAAAAGAACAAGCTAGTGAAAAATCAATTTCTGGCATACTTAGGAGAAGGAAAAGAAAAGAAAAGAAAAAAAGAAGATCTTAAAGTAAAACACTTACAAAAAAGGAAAATGATGATATAGGAATTTTATCATAAAATGTAAATAGCACTAAAATGATATACGAGATTTGATGGGGATAGAATGATACAAAAATAAAAATGGAAGTTTTTGCTTCCTTGATGCCAGATGTAGCAAAGAAGATAAAAGGAAAAGAATAAAGGCAGTTTGGGGGAGGGGCAGCAATTTTGTGAAATAAGAATTCTTATAAAAATGAGGAAATAAGAATTTCAATTGAAGCCACAGTACTAGGAAGTGTAGTGATATGTAATAGGAGAGTGAAACAAATGCATAAAAGTTTAATAGTGATATATGCATATAATAATATGTCTGCAGAAATAGTCACTTAAACAAATAAAAAAATTGCGTTAGTCAGTTTGTCAATAGTAATGGCAAAAGATTTTAACTGTAATCTGAGGGGGGAAATGAAAAATAACACAGGGTATTAAGAAGTTAAGAAAATAATAAAATGCAAAGATTTAGAAGTATGAAAGAATAGAGACTATATATATATATATGGTTCTACCTGACTTCGTCGACAGCGCAGAAGACCGACAGCGGAATTCGGAGCTCCAGAAGATCGAAAACGAAGAAGACCGACGCGAATCGCGAGTGGCAGAACATCGACAATGCAGAAGACCGACACGACGGATGACAACACCAACGCCGAGGATGCCGACATGGGGAAAGGCTGTGTGAGTATGCGGTAGTGACGGACGTTAGGGTGCGAGGCAGGTAAGTGTGGAGATTGACGGTCTGTGGGGATAGGGGTGGGTTAAGTGAGTTAGGGTTAGGGGCGATAGGTGGGTTAAGTGAGTTAGGTTAGGGAGCGATAGGGTGGGTTAAGTGAGTTAGGTTAGGGAGCGATAGGGTGGGTTAAGTGAGTTAGGGTTAGGGAGCGATAGGCGGGTTAAGTGAGTTAGGGTTAGGAGCGGGTAGGTAAGTGCGATAGTGACGGACCTTAGGGTTAGGTAAGGTTTAGTGTGGGCTTGTAAGGATTTTGGTGTGCTTGTGTTGTGTGTGGTTTGTGGAATGGGGATGTGTTTTGTTTTAATTGTTATTGTGGTGTGTGCAGTGTATGGGGTTTCGTGTTTGTGTACCGTCGGTTATTTCGTTGTCGGTTATGTGTGGTTTCGTGTTTATGGACTGTCGAATATGTGGTGTCGGTGATGTGGTTGTCGGTGTTGTGTGGTTTCGACTATGTCAGGTAGAACCATATATATATATATATATATATATATATATATATATATATAAGGGGAATTTATAAAATATTAAATTGATGCCAGAGTTTCTAGTTCATGATGCAGTATCGACTGGAATGAGAGGAGACAGCAAAATAATAAAGGATTGGAAGGGATAAAGAGATTAACTGTAGAGTTTAAAAAGG
The DNA here is from genome assembly GCF_019279795.1 of Protopterus annectens. Lineage (NCBI taxonomy): Eukaryota > Metazoa > Chordata > Ceratodontiformes > Protopteridae > Protopterus > Protopterus annectens. The sequence goes on along the minus strand of NC_056731.1, from coordinate 1,029,448,180 downwards.
AGGTAGAAATGATAAGTGTGAAAGAAATGTTATGGAAAGATCATATGACAATGAGACCATTTTATAAAAATGTATCAATTTGGTCAGTAGTGTATAGGCAGACATATAAAATATATGCTTACAAATGGAAAGAATAATACAAAAGAAATAAGATGACATATAAAGATTTTTTATGGAATTATGAGAAACAGAAAAGGAACTGACAAAGTAAGTGGAAAAGAAAAACAGATATATAAAAATAATAAAGAAAAGGTAAAAATATTGTTACATAGGCAATTTTTTAAAGGTGTAGAGGATGTTTACCCTTATTTGAGGAAAGAAGTAAAATGAAAAAAATAAAGAATGGGTACTATTTTAGATGACAAAGGAAGTTTAAAATACAAAAATGAATATATTATGGATGTGGTTGAAATTTTTACAGAAGAAATATTTTGGAGAGAGAAAATGAATAAGCAAGAGGAATAGATAGTGAAAACAAAATCTAAAAGGAAAGGATTTTTTAGAAAATTATATAACACTAAAAGACATAGAGAAAGTGCTAAAATAAGATTGGATCAGCACCAGAAGTAGATAGTATTAGTTATTATAAAGAAATGCATAAATATTAAAGAGATTTCTTTTCAAAATATTAAAAGATTGGATAGAGGTAGTCAAATGTTGTGGAGTGATAAAATATTTATGGAAAAAGGATGAAAAAAAAAGGTTAAAAATTGAAGGCTCATAACACCAGTGAATACTAACTATAATACAATTATGAACATACTGAAGAAAAGGATGGATAAAGTATTGATGAAGTAGTAGGAGAAGAGATTGATTGTACTGAAGGAGGACAGGTGAAAGAACTAGTAGAGATGATACTGAAAGAAAATGAGAAGTAAGACTGCTAACGTGATGCAGCTAAATGATTTGATAAAGTCAGCCATGAAGCATCATTTGATAAAGTCAGCCATGAAGCAATTTGGCAGATTTTATACACATATGAAAAAGGTAAAAAAACACTAATGTAAGAAAGACATGTTATGAAAATCTGTGTGTACAAGCAATGCTAAATGGATGGATGGGAAAAAGTATTAAGAAACGAGTAAAACAAGGATGCCCAATGATTATGTGCTTATTGATATTAGTCATGAATGCAGTTTTACAGAAATGCGCATATGAAATGAGGGAGGCAAATGTGAGAGGGAAGTAAATGTTATATTACCAACACATATGACATACACAGATTATTTCATTGTACTTACATAACTCAAAGAATGTATAAGTGATGCTGTAATAAGGATAAAACAGTTGCTAAAATCTGATCTGCAGTTAAACAAAATGAAGTTTAAGGGATTTGGTCTGACAAAATATAAATGTAATACATTTCACAGGAAATGAAGTAAACATTTTGAGAGTGACATCTGATGAGTAGATTACCATACTGGTGGATGAGGATTGAACTCTCTATCTTCAGTTGCACAAGGTTCAAGCCAGCAATGATCAGAGTTCCTTCATAAGAAATCATTGTTGGTGAGTTGTGCCAGCAATTATGCCCTTTTTGGGGGGTTGGGAATTCCCCATTTCTTTGGGCTTGTCTACCTGCAAAAAACCTGTAAAACCTTTAAAAATCTGTTTTTAGTGGAATTTTTTTCAGTAAATGCATTTTGTGGGTTCCATTTCTCAGTGCATTTGCTTTTGACCACTCTTGTCAGAAGCTTAGTGAGTATGAAGATAAAATAAATCAATGGAATCTGCATACATATGTATTAGGAAAACAGCACATTTAGAGGAAATATATATATATATATATATATATATATATATATATTTCCTACTCAAATGCAAAAAAAAGTTATTACAGGTTTTTTTTTACTTCGTTTAGGCTTAGGCTTCAAGACTGAATCTTTTGAGAAGTGGGGTAATTTATAATAAAAATTATGGTGATTTGAATTAAAAAAATATGTTGTACATTAATAATTTATTCATATATTTTGGATAATAAAAAGCTAAAAAAAAGATAAGCATGATGTTATATGAAAAATATGCAAATGTATAGAAAAAAACAGAGAAAAAAAGAAAAAGTGGATAGGGTAGAAGATAAAGAATATGACAAAAATTAAGCTATCAAATATAAAAGTAAGTGAGGTTGATGAGAAAAGAAAAGAATCACATAATATGATTTTAGAATTGTGTGTGTGTGTGTGTGTGTGTGTGTGTGTGTGTGTGTGTGTGTGTGTGCGCGTGCGCGCGTGCGCCTATGGAAGGAATTAAAAGAAGACAGAAAAAAGGTTTGAAATTTTTTATGATCCAGGAGATTTTTGTGGTGAATTTTATTACACAAGTTACCGGAGAAAGGAAATATGAATTTAAAGTTGCAGAGAGAAGAAAAATGTGGTCATTGTTTTGAAGTAAAAAAGAACAAAACATTTGGTGGGATTCATTAATGCCTAAGTGCACACAGAGTGTACACTGCTTTGAGTGAACAGACAGCAAAACATAACTCACACCTTCTTCCTGCTAATTTTCATGTTCCTACTGATTTTCCTGTGGCCTTAAATAGTGAGGGCATTAATAAAGGTTACCACAAAGAGTACACTACATATGCATTTAGTGATTTAGTGCAATCTTCTGAGTGACTGGAAAGCAAAAAAAAAAAAAAAAAAAAGGTGGAAGGGATGTTCTTGAATACAGATCATGTACTCTTAGTGTATGCATTAATGAATCTGACCTATTGCTGTTTGGACTGCAAAAGAATAAAGATTCTCTGGAAAAGTTTAAAAATTAATAGGGATGGGAAGACTTTAAATGTACAGACATGCATATCATATTATATGGGGATTGTGTTAAAGTAAAGACGTGATATTGATTAATGGGATAAAGTACTATTTGTGGCAATATGGGCACTGTGGAAAAATATGTGAGAGTTTCTTATATAAAAAGAAAATGGAAGAGGATGATGTATTAGTTGAAATAAGAAGATGTTTATGAAAGAAACAGTGTGAGATAGAGGGTAAATATTAAAGGAAAAATAATAAATGAAGTAGAACAGTTTAGCTATTTTTTTTTTCCATTGGTAAGTTATAAATAATTTTAACTATGAATGTAAAAACATGAGTGTGTAAATTATTGATTTAAAGTTTATTTTTATTTATTTTGAAGTGTCACAGTGGCACAGCAGACAGAGTGTCACAGTGGCACAGCAGACAGAACTGTCTCCTCATAGCAACAGGTTTCTTGGTTTGATTCGTGGTTGTGGGGCCTTTTGTGTAAAGTTTATAAGTTCACCCTGTGTTCAAGTGGGTTCCCTCTGGGTGGTCTGGTTTCCTGTCACATTTGAAAGAGATGCAGTAGGTGGATGTGGCACTCAAAATTAGCAATAGATGTGAGTTTATGGTGTGAAAAACTATTTTAGCAGGGCTAGCCACCTGGTGGTATAAACCTTGGCTTTAGGTGATTGTCACTGTTGAAGTAACACCCTGACTCCATGTGTAAAAATGTGAAGACAAAGTTATGGATGGATGAAATGAATGTAAATGTTAATAATTGTATGTCTACCTGAGCTACCAACTCAAGCAGATGGGACGTCAGTTTAATGTCTAATCCAAAGGGCAACATGCTCCCAAGTGCATCACTCCCATTTTGCCGTACTGTAGTGTCAACAATTGATCTACCTAATGTGAGAAAATAGCTCAGAGTCTTCTGCACTAAAGGCAAGTGTTTAACCTGTTGTATGACTTAACACTTCATTTCCAATCACTCAGAAAAAGAAAGTAAGCACAGTTAAGTGGTATTAGATGTAAGAACACTAGAATAATTCTATTTCATTATCTGTTAGAACATCCCAGAATTATTTCCAAGTACTGCACATTTGTTAAAACTGTGGATCCCAAGAGAAAATGTGGGCAATTGGTATACTGCCCCCCTTTTACTCCATTAATAATGTATAGTTATAATGCATGTTGGTTGATTCTTTATTTATGATTTCAACAAAATGCTTTTTTTAAGTATGTTATTACATTCACATTAAAGAATATCCATGCCATGACTATTTTTTGTCTCTGAAATCTACAAAAGGGACTAAGGTCTGATTTTCCGTGGTCCTTTCAGTCTAATATAGCCAAATACTACTAGCTGTAGGGCATGCCATGTTTCTCCCCCTTTCTGAGCTCATCAACATAAGCAGCTTGTTTAGCCATACTTTGTAAACACATAGGTTAAAATATTCCTGATGTCTATAAACATTAGGGTAGCTGCAGAATATTTCAGCTAATGTTCAAACCCAAGGACAAAAATGTGACAAATGACCAGTAAAGATTTAAAAAGGTAAAATGCCATGGGCATTCAGAAGCCATGTAGTTGAAACTCTGGTATATTTTTAATAGGTCATTTGCATATATATCATGGGCCTCAACTTCAAGATGTTTAATATATTCACAGTGAAAATTCTAGCTTTGCTGAGTCTTTCTCATAGTTTTACTAAATAACTACTCTGTGTGTACGTTTATATATGTGGATTTGCTGAAGTTAGTCCAAACTTCAGTAAGGATAAAAAAAAAGAAAAAATGTCTACAAAAGGCATAAAATAAGCAAACAAATAAATAAGTAAATAAATAATAACATGCATGCTCTGAGGCATAATCGCAGAACATGCAAAACAAAACTTCTGTCCCCACATCCCCTGTTAATAATGTATTCTAAGTCTGAGACCACACAATCCAAGAAGAGGGATATTTCACAACCCCAGGAATTGCCCATCTAGCACACATGTTGAACATTTGTTTTGCCAGCCAAACTGCAATCAACTAAAGAAGAAATATATATGGCAAAGTTAAGTAATTAAAATTTCAAATATTAATGTAAATCTGTTAATAGTCATGAAGTGGACAGGAAAATATTAGAGAAAAATTTCAGTGTGTTAGGATGCATTTGTTTATAACCATACAAACTAATGCTATTTTGAATTGCAATTTCTTGAGATGCCATCAAACATATCTCAATACAGATATTCAGGATAGAATGTCAAAGTAATATTCAAAGATGTATTAAAAAATTCAGTGATTTATCTCCAACATACTTTGATCTGGGGCCAAGTTCTCCAACTTTTCTTGATCTTTTATTAACCGTACATTTTATATAATCCATTATGATTACAGAGGCATTCTCAAATAGTAAAAACAACTTCAAGAGATATCATGTTTATGTACTCATGAATTGAGATGTCCTGATAATTTACTCATGGACATAAAGTCAGACCTTCAAACACTTTGGATTTGTAAATGATGACATTTCATAATCTAGGACCAGAGTAGTGTGTGTGTGTGTGTGTGTGTGTGTGTGTGTGTGTGTGTGTGTGTGTGTGTGTGTGTGTGTGTGTGTGTGTGTGTGTGTGTGTGTATATATATATTTATTTACTTATTTATTTATTTAAATTTGTTGACCGGGAGTGTCCGACTGGACGTAGGTCCATTTTCAGCGGAGGCCCGGGGAGAAAAGCTCCACAGTTAAAATAAACAGACAGTATTTACATTGGATTACATAGTGATTAATAATTTACATAGCAATTACTTACAACATATTTACAGATGAAGAACATAGTACATCGGTAGACAACTAGATTCTTTATCTGTGAAGTGCATACCAGATATTAACAAATGTTACAAGAAGAAGACGTTCGTGCTGTATAATAAGTACTGGCTTATGAGCATCTGAGCTTGCTATAATCAAGGTAGTTAGTGGAGTGTAAAAAAGGTAGTGGTTGTATGGGGTGGATGATATTAGAGTGGGAGTTGCAAGGGCATAGCCAGCATGTTTTTAGTTGCACTTTTAGTAAAGTTTTGAAGTGGGTGCATGATGGTAATGAGGTTATTGTGGGTGGGAGTGAGTTTCATAATTTGGCTATGGCGCAAGAGAATAGTGCTTCACCAGCAGAGTTATTGGGTTTAGTGATCTGCAAGTGATTTTTGCTGCTGGATCTTAGTGGTCTGGTGGTGCGATAGGGTTGGAGTAGATTCTGGAGTGATGGGACATTTAGTGGATGGTTTACTAGTTTGTGGGCGAGTGAGAGTTGATGCCACTAAAGGAGGTGAGGGAGTTCAAGCCAGCCCAGTTCAGCAAGTGAGAGACAGTGGTGACTACGGTAGGATGCCCCTGCGGCGAATTTGGCGATTTTGTTGTAGCAGGTCTCTAGCTTGTTTAGATCACATTGCCTTAGGTTGGTATATATTGGAGAGGCATAAAGTAGGGTGGAGATAAGGTGGGAATTTGCTAGTGAAATCTTTGCTTCTTTGGTGAGAAATTGCTTATTTCTGTATAACGCTCCTAGTTTTTTGTGGACTTTTTTAATAGTCATGGATATGTGAATGTCAAATTTTAGTTTATTGTCTATTTCCACTCCTAGCAATTTGGTGTGTTCAGTTGGGTATATAGTGGTGTTGGTAGATGAGTAGTTTAGTTTTGTTTGGGTTGAGTATTAATCGGGCATCTGATAACCATGTTTCTACAGAGGAAAAGGCTTCCTGTGTGACTTTTTGCAGTTTTGGTAGGGACTGGGCTGAGCAGATGATGGTCGAGTCATCTGCGTATTGTATGAGTGTGCCATGTTTGGTGGCAGAGGCTAGATTATTGGTGTAAACAGAGAAGAGTAGGGGTCCAAGGATGGATCCTTGGGGAACCCCTATGGAGACAGGTAGTTGGGGAGATATGTCATTCTGCCATACAATGGATTGTTGGCGGTCAGACAGGTAACTCTGAAACCAGTTGGTGACTGATTGTGAAAAGGATAGGTTATTGAGGACAGAGATAAGTTGTTTGTGTGGGACCATGTCAAATGCTTTAGGTAGGTCTAGGAAAGTAGCAGAGGAGAGATAGCCATTGTTTTTATGCTGAAGGATAGTGTTAGTAAAGGAGAGTAAGGCAGTGATGGTGCTATGGTTTGGTCGGAAACCATGCTGAGTACTGGAAAGGAGGTTGTTAGTAAGGAGGTAGTCTGAGACCTGAGAGTGTATGCATCTCTCTAGTATTTTGGAGAGTGGAGAGAGAATAGCTATGGGGCAATAATTGGTTAGTTCTGTGGAAGGTCCGCCTTTGTGGAGGGGAATTATATGTGATACTTTCCACAGTGTGGGAACGTAACTTTCTGACAGAGATTGGTTAATCAAGATGGATACTGGGTAGGCCAGAGCATCAGCTGCGATTTGTAGGTATTCACTTGGGCGGCTGTCTGCTGCTAATTTGGTGGGTTTAAGTTTAGTTAAGAGTTTTTTTATGTTGGAGGTAGGTACAGGAGAAAAAGAGAAGGCACCTGTATTTATAGGTGGTTTACTCTTGTTTGTGCGAACTACATTCTGTCGAAAATCAGAATGTAGAGCGCACAAACAATAGTTGATGAGATAGTCAAAGACACTTATGTGAATGCACTACTGCATTCGCATAAGTGTAATTCGGCTACCTGCATGGAGATCATGGTACAATGGGGATTGGAAATTCATCCATATCCCCACCGTAGTGCGATCTCAGAGTTAGACTATATAAGTAGCGGGGTGGGGAGGTGCAGCAGCAAAACCATGATATGTCGTATAGGAGTCTAATTTACATCAGCTTCTATACGGCTATCATGTGCTGCTTTCAGCAACAATGTTGAGTCAAATGAGTATGCGCATTTGTCCGACATTGTCACTGTTTGACTGTATTATTTTTGGTGTTACTATTTATTGTTTAAAATGGCAAGTGTTTTTCCGTTCGAAGAAACAATAGTAAACCTATATAGGCATATGGGTATATATTCATGAAAGGTGCAGAATGACTTGACCTAGTGTTGCCAGCTGCCACGTATTTTTCTGAAAGTCAAATGTGTTAAGTTCAGTCCTAACTTTTAAAAAAAGAACAACTGCTACAACATTAACTCATCACATTCTCTCAATATAGTTCTAGCAACCTGTCAAAAGTTATTTCATGGAAGCTAAAATTAATGATTATCTGTGATTATCTGTGTTTTATTTAGAATGTGTTAATTTAAAATCTGGTCATCTGACCTTTGAAAAATAAATTGAGACAAAAGTCATTTTAGAAAACATGATTGAAATGCAATGTATGTTTTAGAGTTTTTGGCATGATCACCATTTACTATTACTTCATTAGGAAGACACTATTAAGTCACGTCTAGAATTTTGTAGAACTAATAAAAATTTTCCATTGCTAATTGACTTCTGTAGAATGAGCAATGATCTTTATTGGATTTCTACATGAAGTGCAATTCCAGATCCTGCAAGTCCTAACACTTCAAAAATTAAAGTATGATTCTGACAAAAAAAGTATGATTTCTGAATCTCTTTCTTATACTTTAAAGCATTTTTGAAAGAAGGTGTCCCACAATAACCCACTTATATGAGATGCTATAATCCCCATGTTTCTTCTACTAATATACATATTTATTTATGTTTGTTAATTGGGGTAGAACACTGGTCTCCACGGAAAGTTTGCATACTCAGTCCAGTAGCAATGTTTGGTTATGTGACTTGCTCAGGGTCACATGGTTAGGCAATGAAGGTTTAATGAATCAAACAATCGATCACTGGACCACTGGAAACAGCTCATTAGCAGCTCCTTAATTTTCTGCATCAACTGCTAGGCAACATGCTGTGAGTATGCTGTATCTTAAACTAGGTTGTATAACTGGAGATATAACAGTGACATAATTAGTATATATTAATCTTACTTACATTTAAATTGTGGTCCTCCAACTTTCAATAGGTACTCTATATGCATGCCTTATGGTATATGTCATAGAAGGAAGTAATAGAATTGCCACTTTCACTGCAGTATCAAATAGACTTTATGTATGCACCTTCCTGTCATTTTTACTGGGTAATTGGGCATGTTCAGCCAAGACAGCTTAGTGCAGTCAATCAAACCATGTCTTATAAGCAAGAAGAGGAAATACACCACACCAAGATGAAGTTAATCAGACACACTTCAGTCATGCATGTTCTCAATAGTATGCAGAGGTCTGGTTCAAACCCTAATCTATGAAGATGTTCAGCAGAACTTGCCTGTATTACATTATTTCTAGCACAAGAATCTGAAAACACATACTTATATTATTTTTAGTGAAATGCATTTGTAAGGACTTTCAAGTCTCAGAAGTTTCATCGGAAACAACACAGTTTCCTTCTTCACACTGTAATCTTTGCCAGATCTACTAATTCTGATTTGAAATGCTATTTACTGCTCCTTCCTTGATCAATAAAATTATTTGTTTATCCTCCTACCTATACATCTGAAAATATAGGTGAAAAAAATCAAAAAGTTTGCATTATCTTTTGATTTTATTTTCAAATGGTTTGAGGTTCATTCATCACCTGATATTCAGTAAAACCATCAGTTGTTATGAAATTAATTATTTCATTTCTGACTGACTTTGTATCCATCTATCTACTATATTGATGCAAGTTACATTATTTGTTGCCCAGTTCCTTGACAGGTTTAGCCCAGATAGGCTTATGTAATTTTTATGGGGAGATCTGAGCTGTTATTCATATTATTTGAGCAGCGGTTGTATATTAAGAGATGTGAATGAAAGTGACAAAGGCTTGTCTGAGAGGCAATAAATAACAAAAAGGAGCCAGAGGATTAACTATTTAGGGATTAACTATTTTGTGCATAGGAAGATACAACGGGAGAAGAAGGAAGGTAGTAATGTAGGAAATAATAAAGGGGCATTGTTAGAACAAGAGAATGTACAAATATGTCTACAAGGTGAAGAAAAATGTCAAACAGCTTTTAAACACAATGCAGAGACAATGCAATGAGCTCTCTGTTCATCCAAACAAATCCAATGAGAGGAAATCTGCAGATAAATAAAACAATAAACATAATTAATACAAAATTAGTATAGAGGGCAGTAGATGTGGAAATGAGAGTTATCATCTATCACAAAAATATATTATTTTGAATGACCAATTAAACCTTAAGTTTTAAGAATGTGTATTTGATTATTGATGTCAATGAAGAACAACATTATTATGTTTCTTTAAAGATAGCATATTTAAAATAAACCTTTTTTGATTAAATGACAAATTTTAAAGACAGAACTCCCTAGTCGGTGTTTACTGAAATTCCTTCAGCTAATTCTTTATGAGTATAAAGCAGGTAGATTGGATTGTGTGGAATTTTATAAGTGATTGGATAAAATATGGCAATGGAGTATTAAATATGGCTGAATTCACTGAAAAAAGAAGAATGCATTTGTAATGGTTACTGAAATACTAGAGGAAACTTGTTAGTGGATAAAAGCTGTCAGTGTTTCTCCAGTTTAATGACTACATGACATGACAAAAGTGACTACTTTATGCAGGACAACTTTCAATCTATCATACATGGGAGGAGGCTGGACATTTGCAGAAAGACTATAAAATATAAATTTGTGATAATTTTAAAGCATGATCATATTTTGAAAAATGTATGATACATTATAAACATTTTATGCAGAGAAAGAAAATGACAGTAATGAAGGAGGTGATGCAAAAAAACTGAATAAATCAAGTTAATGCAATTAGTTTTAGAAAGTGAATATGGGAACAGAAGGAAGACCAATGTGATGGAAAATAAAAGCTGCATGATGGAAAAAGGGACCTATGATGCAATAAAATAATAAAGGTAATAACTTGCAGAAAGACATTTTTTGGTTTGTTGTAAAACTATATGATTAAATAGTAGCATCTCACTTTTTATTCATTTTGTTGGCAAGTTGAACTGCAATATCATGTCACTGAAAATTGGTTTTCCTGGTAGTTCTTTTTGTTGGCTGCTTTTTTTTTTTTTTTTTTTTTTTTTTTTTTTTGATGCAGTTAAGTGGATCAGTGTTAGGAGGGGAGTTTGTGTGTGAGAACATTTTTTTAGGTTAGGGTTAGAGTAAAGGCTAAGTACATGAGATTACCCTGTCCACCTTAAGAATGTGTGTTGATCCTAACCCTGCCCATGCTCCTAGCCCCAGCTCTTCACAATACCATAGCAAAACCCATCCTGTAACATTACTACTGGTTTAATGAATTAAACAAAATTATGTTTAAAGCTATAGCTAGCATTTTTGTTTTATTTTATTTAATATTTACTTTAAACTGATCACAAAAGGATGCTGGTTGTCATTTTTGATGAGTTTGATGTCATGTTTAGGTGCTTTTGTTATTGTGTTCACAATTTTATCTTGGTGTTAGTTATTTTGTGTCTTTTGACATTGGTATAGTGATTGTCTATATTTATTGTTTTACAATTTTTAAATTAATGATATAATTTATATAAGATTCTGTATTTATTATGAAACAGCTTTAAAAAAAATGAAAAATATGGGGACTACTGGAAAATGTAGTCATTTTAAAAAAGCAGAAGAGCAAGCTCAGGAGGATATTGAAGTAAAATATTCAACTTTAAAAATATTAACAGTAATGGAATCAGACTGGCATAGATGTTTGATAATGGTTTGAATGTTTTTACAAGACAGTAGAATAATATGGTGGATATAATTACTTATTTTTGACAACCACTTTCTAGCTTTAGTTTAAGGCAAAGACTAGAACTACAAAAAGTTTAAAATGATTACATAGAAAAAAATTAAAGAACGTATAGATGATGATGGATTAAGTCACTCAGCCTGAAAAGGGAACTTTGTTATAAACCATGGGTCATCGACTCACAGAGTATGTAGTTTATTCTCGTCATTTAATATGCTAGAAATTGAAATTGCCAAAGTTGAGTATTTGGGAGGATAAAATAGTTGAAAATGCCTAGTCTTAACTGAGAAAGAGAGAGTAAAGAATTGTCATTCCCATCATCATCATCATTATAATCTTCTTCTTAATCATCATCACATTTTTTTTTCTATTTCTCAGAGAATCTTCTGTTTATTTTTCAGATATATTGTGTTGGGCTAATAGGTTCATCTTATATTTCTTCATCTTCATCCTCATCAAGATTTACCTCCTTTGGATAAGACATTAAACCAAGGTAGATTCTGCCTGAGTTGATGTTTGCTCAGGTGAATATAACAAATCCCATGGCACTTATCAAAAAGAGTGTGATTCCTTTATTAACAAAACTTCAGTCTTTCAAGATTATGAAATGCAAGCTATCAAAGTAATGATAAAATTAAAATTAAAGTTAAAAACACGTTATAATTTTATCTGAATCACATTTTTGTAACATAAAACTTATTTATTTTTATTTGCTTGCTTGTTTAGTATTATACACTGTTCTCATGCAAATAGTTTTCTTTTTTATGTACAGTCTTCACCTTCACCATAAAAAATTGAACCATTTTCAGTTTTAATTTCTTTTAACCCCTTCATACATTCCCATTTTTTTAATTTTCCCACAACTTAATTATTTGATGGCAATGCACAAAATGTTACATTGTCTCATGAGTCTCCTCTACAGAAGATTGATATGAATTTCCTTTAACAAGAGTAACTTAAAGAGATGAAATATGAAAAATAAAACATTGTTGTTTCCCTAAGGAAATCATTGCCAGTGTGAATTCTGTGTGTGTTCTGGCAATGATTTACTTGTTTTGGGAAATTTCTCCCTTCCTCAACTTGGTATGACTATGGAGTTAGTATGTATAGGTTGAGGAGTGTGGGTAGCTTGCCCGCATAAAAAAAGGCTTAAAGTTGATTTTTTTCACACTTCTGTATTTTGTTCTTAATTTCTTCCTGCATCAGCTTACTGGTACCCTGAAAGTCATCATATCATAGTGTAACCATCTCATTAATCCATAAAATGTATACATAACTTTTACTTTTAGGCCACATACATCATATATGTTATTATGGCAACTTTTTAAACTTTAATCACCATATAAAGCTTGTTGCTCATTACATTTTCTAAATCATTTTATTCTTTTTTTTTGCCTCATTCAAGTTTTGCTGTAAATCTTCTCTGGAGTGATGCAAAAGTACTCTGCCTTAATCCTTTCTTAACATAATTTTTTTCCTCCAAATCCTTTACATCTATTCCCCACGCTTTGTAAATTTCTGTTACTGTATACACACTCTCCCTCTCTTTTTTTTCCACTATTTTTAATATTTGCCTAAAACCTCTTTTTATTTAGTCTTCAATAACTTTGTTATATTCTTTTGTTCATTAAACCTCAACCCTTAACATACCATAAATATACAAAAAAGCATAAAAAACTACTGGATTCAAAAGGCACATGTATATATTGTATATTTTATTGTATATCAGTTCCTGTTAATCAGATTTAGTTTTGAACCACACACCATGCTAATTACAATCTGAAATAATCTACCGTCCAAGTCTGCAGAAATTACTTTCTAAAACAGAGCATAAATATCTTAATTTTCCTAGATTACTCCATTGATCAAATATACCATCTTTTTAAAATTTAATAAAGAAACCAAATTTCCAACTTTTCTGTATTTCAATTAACTGGTATTTATGCAATTATAATTAAATCATCTGCATATGATATAACTAATGACAAACTTACTTTCACTGCATACACATATTTTCCTTCCTCCATTTTATTACTCACTCACTTTAAAACTGCATTATCAAGAAAAATAAAATGTTACCTATTGGGTATCTCTGACTTAAACTACTTTTAATCTTTAGTAAAAAACACAAAACTGCCACCAAAACTTTAGAACTCACTTGTCCTGCACAAAATAGAGTAAAAAGCAAAACACCAGGACTTGGAGATGGCTGTACAATCCAGTATAAAAAATATTATATAAAAGACTTGTTTATTTTGTTTGCTTTCAAAATCTGCAACTTCTGATTATGCACTATATTATTGCTTTCTTAATATCATACCCCATAATTTTTACTCCACCATATAAATGTACCTCATTATATATTATCTCCATAATAATTAATAATAAGTCCTGCATCTGACTCTCTTTTATTGCAGGAATACCTTCATTTTAAATACTACTGAAAATATTTTTTTAAATCACTTCTGGATAATTCTCATGTTCTCATAAAAATCTTAATCTCAGCATTTTTTTAATGTAATTCATTTCTAATTAACTAACATTTTATTATCTGCCTTTTCTTATATAAATATCACTGGCTCTTCACATATTTATCGACTCACAAAAATCATCTTCCTCCCATTCACTAAATAAATATACCAACATTTTCTTTTTTGCTATACAATTTTTTTTATAAACTTTGTAATCCAGTTCATTAACATGTGTTGCATTTCTATCATTTAAATGTTGATATACCTATAATATAGTCAAATTAAATTATTTTAGTCAACATCTCATTTTCATTTTCATTAGTCAAATCTACCTTACTTTCAATACGTTTTTCAGCAGTATTTTCTTCATATTGCTTTTTAAAATACTCTGTCACCTCTTGTTTATTTATTCCTGTTCCTAACCCATCTTCTATTTGACATCATAACCTGTTCTAACCCCATACTCTGTTTTTTTTCACAAGAAAGTGAGACACTTCCTCTTTAGTGCCACTTATTAAGTAACGCGGTCTTTATTACAAACTTGTAATCAGTTCCTTATTTTCCTCATATAAAAAACTTCTATTGCTAACCTACATCATTTCAGCCATCTGTTTCTCAATTTCTTTGCATATCTCTTTTTTAAGATTCAAACGTTCTCTTTCTTATTCTATGTACATATGATAATAGTACCATTTATTAACATCCCACCATTCAGAGTAATTTTTACACACAAATCGCTCAGTCATGATATTTCCATAACAAACTGTCTTCATTCTCTAAATTTTGCTTACTTTTATTTCAGCCATTTAAGATTTTATACCTTTTTCCTGTCTAATCACATTTTCATTGCATCCTACTTTTTTAACACAACTCCCATAATATTCTGTCTTAATCGACCACAGTGATTCTGTGTCTCCAAAAAATAATGCACAGTGTATTTCAGTTTTCACATTTGCTCTTATACGTTTACAACCTCATTTCTATTCTCAGTGCTAACATTGCATGCCTTAACTTCTTTATATCTTTTGTTAATTTATTTTGTTTTTTAAGAAGACAATTCATATCCCCTATACTAACTTGATCCATATCTACAATCACATATGGCAGTAATAGCACAAATAGATGTTACCCTTTTTGACCTCAGTATGTACATATATTGCTATAAAAGTAGTAGGTATACCTGTCTCCTTGATATCCACTATTCACACTCATTCTGCTTTGACATTTACATGAATTAAGATTTTAACTTAGTTTTTTACATACAATACAGCAATCCCCTGAACATTGCTCTATCCCAAAATTCCATATAACTGAAACATCTGATGTTCTGTAGACAATTATATCAGTATCAATCTTCTTACACTACTGATAAAGCTTTGAACATTTCACATCATTCACTATATTTTTCATGTTAATAGAAACTAGATATAGTTTATCAGATCCTCTCTTTTTCTCTTTTAAATTCAATAACTTAATATTCCCTTTTCTTTTTCTAACCCATTTACCAATCAAATTTCTATCTTTATCTAGGTGCCATTTAAACCTTTCTTCTTCATAGCTATTTTCTAAATTCAGGTCTACTTTTGTTTTGTATTAATGAAATGTCTGTCCCTTGTACTTGTTTATTCTTATTTGTTACCTTCCGCTTTTCTGTCTCTACCTCAGATATTCATCCTCATATAAATCATTATTTGATTCAAAAACAGTTTCATCATTACTACCACCTCATTTTTATAATGCACAGTTTCATTATCATTTTCCTATTATTTCACCATGCTCTTCATTTTTTCATTTTCCCCATCATAACCCTCATTTTCCCAAGTATCTATCAAGCAATTACCCTTCTTCCTGCATTTGTAACAATCTGCAATACAGTTTTTAACTGCATCCTTTTGCCCAAATTGGATATATTCCCCTTTTTCACATTATATAATTAAATGTATTCTTCTATATAAAAGAAACACATCTTTAGTTGCCCCAGTAGCTGAAGATTGCCCTGGTTTCTTCAATATGTATGATATTTACAATATACATAATTTTCCTTCTTTCACCTTTGATGTTATCATACATCCCCACCCTCCATTCCACACATCAGTGCTATCTTTAGCTTTTAAAATTCTGATGCAGTTTCACATTTTTTTCTTAGATACTGTTCCAGATCATTTTTTCACATTAAGTCTAAACTAAATGCTCACTTTTTGAGTAGTAAAAACATAATTCTCCCAAAGTAAACATGTTGAACTTGT
This sequence comes from Protopterus annectens, assembly GCF_019279795.1. Taxonomy (NCBI): domain Eukaryota; kingdom Metazoa; phylum Chordata; order Ceratodontiformes; family Protopteridae; genus Protopterus; species Protopterus annectens. The sequence goes on along the minus strand of NC_056731.1, from coordinate 1,029,431,980 downwards.
TTTTACATTTCCTCATTTTTACTCTTTTTTCAGTCATAAAAAAATACTTCAAAAAGTTTCCTTCACCAGAAGTATAAATGTCTTTGCATCTGAAGTTTTTATTATACAACATTGCCCACTGTTATATCTACCCAAAGTCTAATTTAGTTTTGATTTTATTCATACGATTTGCTTCACCTTTTGTCTTACTAACTCTCCATCTCTTTGCATTTTTCTTAACATTTTCACAATCTTGATTCTGTTTGCTTCTGCTCTATATGTTTTTCTTAGCACTGTCTCCATTTTGTCCTGCTGCCTGCATCTTTTTTATCCTTTTTGCCTTCTTCCTGCACTTGATCCATCATTTTACCAGATTAAGCTGCATCCTTCTCTTTAGATTCCTCTTGCTGTAACATTTACTTAATACCTCATCCACGATCCCTCATTGTTGAGGGTTTATAATTTTGCCTATTTCATTATGCAAAATCCATTCTGCTCCAGAACTATCTTTCACCTCAGATAATTTTGTTTTGTTTGGAAATTAATTTAGGGCCTGCTATTTCTACAACTTGTTCCATCATTGCTCTCTCAGTTCCATGCCAGCCTCTGTTCAGCCCATCATGCAACTCTTCCCAGCCACCTCCAGTCTCGGAATGGGTATCTAAATGTGTGCCTCAATTTCTGTAACTGAAAAGATAGGACAAGTCCCTCAGTTACCTAGCCAAATTCCCACAAGTCAGTAGGAATGCCACTATATCTGTTTTCCCTGAAACAAGGCCATTGTTGTAGTGGGACTAATCAAGTCAACAAACTATGAACAAATAAAACACATTTTCTCTATTTTTCAATTAATCTGTTTCTTACTTTCAAATTTATTAGATGAAGTTAATAACTAAATATGTGTTCAGCTCAAAAATGTTGAGTTAATAATACATCTAGTGTACTGGAGTGTATTATAGTATTTGTTCATGTTCATGTACATGTACATATCGCTACATGTCTGTTGTTGTCCTTTGTTATTTAGAATAGCCCAGTGTTTAGTCCCTGTTTATTCATCACTTTAGTAAAGGGAAAAAACAGATACATAAATAAATAAATAAATAAATAAACGAGATATAAATGAAATTAAATGTAAAAGCTTCTTTGTTAGCTTGTTAGTTTGTTTGTTTTTAGATGGCAATGTAAATTGGGTGAAAGAGGAGTTTAATGGAAGTTTTCAGTTTAATGTAACATTTATCAAGAACGGTAGACATTTACTGGATGGGTGGATGGAGTTAATGACTAGAAAGATGTAGAAATGAAAACTTTAAAAAGTGCAATCACTGGTGGAAAAAGTTAGGGGGATTAAAGTTAATATAATCATATTTGTATAAGGACAGAGAAGAAAAGAAAAGATTAAACGACAGCAAATGACATGTACAAAAAGCTTGACAGAACTATTTTAGAATGAAACATTTGGGAAACAAATATAAATAATGTTGGAGAAAACAAAGAGAAGGTATAACGTATGCAAATTGGAGAAGGGAAGACAAACTGTGAAGATACAGATGAAATGCTAATCAGACAGAATTAAAAGATTTATTGAGCAATATAATGATGTTGAGTTGGAAAGGAGACAGGTATTTGCAGGCAGGACATGCCAAAATCAATTAGTAAAAATTGAAATGAAAATAGACGTTGAAGAAAGAAATAGTAGAAAAATATACCAGAAAAGGATGGAAAATGAAATATGTCAAATGCATTGGGAAATGACTAGATATATGGTACTTATAGTATTCTATATGGTTAATTTTAAATATTAAAAGCAACTGAGACTAGTATCTGTGTCAGATAGATACACAGTAATTGCAAGGTATTAGTGAGAATGTTATGGTGAGGACAAACATACTGCTTAAGATCTGATTTATGAAAACAGTATTATGGGGTTACAGGAAAGAAATATGCAGCAAATTTTTATGAATACTGATGGAAATAATGAAATATGACAAATGCTATGAAAATACAGGGCTTAATATGGACTTCAAACATAACAAAACCTTTGACATTCTTAAAGCATGTTTTATAATTAATGCATTATAATCCTCGAGAGAGTCAACAACTTGTGATTTGCATTGTGGAATGTAGTGTTAATTTTATGGCAACAACACCAGTAATTAATGATTCTTCATGTTCAATAAGCATCTAAGACAGGGATGCCCACAGTGTAGTTCAAGACATAAATATGTATAATGGCTGAGTAAGGATGAATTATAGATTATAGGTTCATAGGTGATTATAAGGTTTGCGGCCTTTGTGGGCCATTTTATACCTATCCAATTTCCCTTTTTATGCTCAAAGTAACTTATCCCATTTGGCTATAGATTGTCCTTACCCATCCCATGGTTGATAATTATACATTACCCCTAATGAGAATAACTGGGATTGTGCCACAGATAATTTGAGGGAACCCATGCATGGGATAAAGCATTTAGGAACTACCTCTGTCCATCAGTAGTACAGGGAGTAGTCCACGTGTAAATGCTCTGTTTCCCATCCGTAGATCTGAGTTGAACCTGAACATGGGCAGCAATGCACTTTGTTTTTTTGTGGATGGGAAGTCTGTTCCACAACAGTGGTATCCTCTGTTTTAAATGGATGGGGAGTCTGTTCCACAACATTGGTATCCTCTGTGAGATATACCTGTCCCTCCAAACTTCTCTGTTGATGTTGCAGAAGAGGTTTAGATCCCTAGACTATTTCTTATGCCATTTGACTTGGTGATATGTAGTAAATCCATCAATAATGGGGTTATCACTTTGAAGAAAGTAGAAATTAATAGCATATACATCTTACATAATAAGTCTGTCAACAGAAAAAAAACAGAAAAGGAAGAGTAAACCATAGATCAAGTAAGATTAGAACTGAGTAGTGAAAAGTGGATCAGAAAATTTTGAAAGTATATTTCAGAGACAGTTAGCATTCTAGGTTGCTGGGTTAGGGAATAGAGATTATAGTATTTATTTTGAGAACAAAATCAGAACAAGAATGTGTTATATGGAGCTAAATGTGATTTGGTTGGTGCAGTTAAGGAAATGAAAATTATTTGAAATATATTCTCCTTAATTATTTAACATAATTGTATTGATCCCTTAATCTGTTTGAAACTAAAATACTTGCATATTGTTGCATGATGCATGATTTTGTACATGTTAAGTTATATTCCCCGAAGAGGTTAATAGCATGTTTACCACTTCAATAGTATGAAATGGTTTCCCATGATCTGGTGAAAATGTTATAAAGCAGTTTATCAAAGTATATACAAGTTACATTTAACTGCAGAAGAAAATTATTTTGTATTACGAACATATACAAACTCAAAATATGATCATATTATAAGTAAAAGGAAGTGCCTGGAATAATGTTAAATCAATGTTTAAATGCAATAGAGTGTAGTCTGATAAAGTCAGGGTTAATAATGTTCTCAAACAAACAGTCCCAGAACAAAAATGGCTTCAGGAAGTAAAAGAGGTCATAAGCAAAAGTTAATACTTACAGATACTTAAAAAAACTGCATAAATTTTCTAAAACACAGTTTAACAGAGCAATAAAAAATATGTGACCTTTTGGACTATATAATACACTTGTCCTTCCTTCTGCATATTTGATCTCATTAAATACCATTGTAGCACTAATACATAATATGCAGAAACATAATGCAATAAGACTCACATGGTTTTATGCAAATGTTACGTAGTACACAGAAGCCAATCGTGTGACAATTGGAATGTCTATAACATCATTACCTGCTTACCTGAAGAACTGGGCACCATAGATCCACAGATATAAAAATAAAGTTCCTCCTGGCCCAGTCAGACATGTCTGTGATTAAAAAGGACTACCAATCTGTAGACCATAAGTTAGTGTGTGATACACATGTGAACAATGTGTCTGTATAATACAAAGGCTGTTTGGCTGATTCATATGTATGACACATATGGCAGGTATTTTGTCATTATCTGCACAGTGACATTCCACAGGATTTTCCAGGTCGGTAAGTGCTGGCATGCTGAGCCATGTTAATCATTCTTCTTACATTTACAGTGTGCCCGAATTAATTAACTCATTGCATTTTGATACTCTGTTGTAGGTGAAGCTGGGTGTCTACTAGATGCCTAGTTTATGGAAGCCATAGAAGAAGATCAAATGCCATTATACGTGATTGAAAAACTGGCACATTTAGGAATGCTGATAGAAAAACTGGCATATTTAGGAATCAGTAAATATCTCTGTAACTGAATCCTGGACTTCCTGATTGAGAGACCACAGAGGGTGTGTTCAGGTAAGAACACATCAAAGTGCACAACATTTAACATCGGGGTTCCACAGGGATGTGTTCTCAGCCCATTGTTATTCACCATCTTGACCCACAAGTCCAACCATATCATCAAGTTTGCTGATGAAACAACAGTCATGGGGCTCATCACAAAGCAGGATGAAATGGCGTACAGATAGGAGGTGGCATCTCTGATCAGTTGGTTCGAGGGGAACACCCTTGACCTGAATGTAAGCAAGACCAAAGAGATTATCATCGATTTCAGGAAAAGGAGAACAAACCACCCATTGCTCAGGATCAATGGTGATAGTGCAGAGAGGTTTAAGAATAAGAAAGTCCTGGGTGTACACATATTAGAGTATCTCTAGTGGTTAGGAAACACCAGCCAACTGGTCAAGAAAGTGCACCAATGCCTCTACTTTTTAAGAAGGGTAAAAAAAATCTAAGCTTCCTCCTCATACTCTTTCCACCTTCTATAGAGGTGCAGTAGAGAGCATCCTCACCTGCAACTTTATAGTGTTGTTTGGAAGCTGCACAGTTACAGAAAGGAAGGCACTACAAAGAGTGGTGAGGGATGCAGAGAAGGTAACAGGTTCCAGTCTTCCATCTAAACAACATCTTTATTCTGCAGGAAGATTCTGAAAGGCCACAAAAATAACACAGGACAACACTCATATTGTGCATGGACTGTTTAAGCACTTGCTTCAGGCAGCAGATATCACAGTATCCACTGCAGGACTACAAGATTCAGTAAAAGTTTCTACCCTACAGTGATTAGACTTCTGAACTTGGGCACTAGTCCCCAGGAGCCAGGACACATAATAAGTCAATTTTTATTTATTTGTGCAATATATATATATATATATATATATATATATATATATATATATATATATATATATATATATATATATATATATATATATATATATATATATATATATATATATATATATATATATATACTTACATGTATTCCAAGTAAGTGCAATATTTATTTATTATATCCATGGTCAATAGTTTTTAACTCACTCAAGTGCAATATTAGACAGATAACTTGGGCATTTCAATCTGCAGTGTGCTTTGTTTGACTTTAAATATGGTAGTTAATTTAACTCAGGGGAGGGTTATTTGTTTATTTTTATTTTTTTTTTTTATATATGAGTGTTGGAAAATGTCTTTGCTTTTTCTTGTGTGTATTTGGAGTAGTTTTGTATTTATTAGTTATGTTTATTCTTCTAATTCTATGTGCTGCTTTACTTCCTTTATAATCTCAGGAATTGAGCTGATGCACAAAATTTCATTTAGGCTACACGTGTAGTTCTAAGTGACAATAACGTTAACTTTGAGTTTGACTTTGACTTTGATGGCAAACACACACATGCAAAAATCTGCAATATCATGAAGTGTGTGTTTGGCCAGCTCAACTCCTGCTAATGCTGTCTTGATATGATAGTGCACTTCAGTATGACCCTGACATGGAACTGACTTTCATGCTGCATTTTATGTTATGTCCTGGTGAGGAAACTGCTGGGAAGCATCATGGCACTGTTACATTTAATCCTCACACAAACACACACACACACACACACACACACACACACACACACACACACACACACACACACACACACACACACACACACACACACACACACACACGCACACACGCACACACGCACACAAGCACACACACAATGAACACACACATGCACATGGTCAGCATGGAAGGCATAGCTACACAATCACTCAACAAGAGTGAGGTACAATGGCAGTAAGAGAAAGCCAAACAACTCCCTCTCCCCAGACACTGTCAGTCACAGAACATACCAGTGAAGCCTTACCTAGAACTATAGGCCCTGTTCAGCATCCAGTGACAATGTGGTATCTCACATAACAAATATGTTGCATGGAGTGGTAGTATCTGTCTTTGCTGGTCAATGCATGATCAGACTGTACTGTGCCTAGGACATCTACAGCTACATATACATCACAGGGGATGGAGGGTAGAATGGGTCACTGTCATAATCAAAGGGACTACTTGGGACAGAAAGACACATTTCTGTCTACACCCTGGACTTGCAACCATGTCACAGAAGGAAATGCCTGCACCCTGGGCTTGGAACCATGTCACAGAAGGAAGTGATGGGGTACTCAAGATGATGGGTACTCTGTGACAGGAGTAATTCCCTCCTGTGATGCAGTACTGGTGCCATTGCTTTACTGTGAGCTAAGGCCTCTTTATTAGACTATTACACTTGGAATTTGGGGCCTGTCTCGTGAGGATGGAATGCAACTGTGAGACCATGTCCATGATGGCATCCTCTAGTGTAGTGGCCTACCAAATGTGTTGTTTTTGTTTTTACCACCCATGAAGAGGGGTGGCAACATGCTATGTACTTTCTGACTCAGGTGAGAATTGTCTGCTATGTGAAAGAGCCCCTAAATACCTACCCCATGTATGTAAAAGAGACAAGGTCTGCCATTGAGAGTAGTAGTGATGGCACTGTCAGTTCTCCACATGGGAGGGCATGTAAGCTGTGTCTGACTCATCTGTTTTATGTCACTGCTGTCCAAATTTTCCTATACTTGCTGGTAGTGCTGGATGACATCATCATGAATGTAATGCAACACAGCAATGAGTTCCAGGATGGATTGTATTTTTCCTAGATCATGGTTTGTTTAACCTACTGAGTAATATCTAGTGTGGCCAGCATGTCAGGGCCAGTTGTGGAATATGGCAACATCAAGCACCACTGCAAAGTATACCCACATCTTATGCAGTCTCAAGGGGGCATTTCAAGTGCTTTAAACTATGAAGTAAATGACCTACACTGGGCATGGTGATTGCTTGAAAAGGACTCAGATTAATTTGGGGATGGGGCCATAGGATCATCGGATCATAGGAAGTTACTAGAATAACAGCACTAGGGCCCTTACAATGTGCCTAGCAAAATTCTACTCTTATTTCCACAATTAGCACCTATTGCCCCTGTCCATGAGGGACACAGGTGGAACCCCCCCCGGGGTAAATTTACTATTACCCATCCAATCATCCAGAATGTGTTTGAAGAGGGCTAATGAGGTGCTCTGTTTGATATGAAGTGGGAGTCTGTTCCAAATGTGTGGTAACCACTAAGAGACAAATCTGTCCCTTCAGCAGGTTCTGTTAATGTCACATACAAGGTTAAGGTCTTTAGAGTGAGTAACCCATGTATCATCTGACTTGCGGATAAGCAACAGTTCCAATAAAGCAGGGTCAGAGATTGCCTTATATGCAAGGCAAAGATCATCTCTGAGTAGTCTGTATGAAAAAGAATAAAGTGACAGCGATATAAGATTATCCACATAGGACTGATGCTGAAGACTGTGAATTTTCCTTGTGAGGAACCTTTGTGGTCTTTCCAATTGCTGTAGATGCTTGGAAAGGTACATACCAAAAGGGGCGTTGTACTCAATTACTGGTGTGATGACAGAAGAGTACAAGGAGGTTATAAGTTCTTTTTTTCTATAGGCAATACCCTTACTTATGAGATGAGCAATATAGATTGCTCTTCTTACCACTGCGGAGAAATGGTGATTAAAGTTAAGGTTGCTGTCAACCAGTGTGCCCAGGTCTTTCACCATTGAGTGTGTACTTAGGGTGTTGCTATTGATGTGTTAGTTAGCAGGAACTTTCCTCTTCTGGAAAGAGATGATAATACACTTTTTTGCATTGAGTTTAAGGTCATAACTTTGGCACCAATCATTTGTTTGTGTAAGTCCCTCTTGTAGGATGTTGACATCATTTGGAGATTCTATGACAATTCCTAGTTTGCAGTCATCAGCAAACTTTGTCAGCCACAGAATTTTAGTTTTTGTTGTACTTTGGAGAAACAGATTCTAAACAGTAGAGGTCCCAGAACTGATCCCAGTGGAACACCACTTGTTACAGGTCTGCTGTTGGAGGTGGATTCCCCTATTTTGACTATATGTGTTCTATCAGAGCCAGTTAGTGACCCATCTAAAGATATAAGGGTTGATACCTAGCTGGGTGAGTTTGTCAGTGATGTCTGAGTTAGTGATAGTGTCAAAAGCCTTGGTTAAGTCTAGTCAGGCTGTATGCACAGATTTTCCCTCATCCAGGACCTTGGTGACTATCTTGAAGAAGTCCACCAGGTTTAACAGGCATGATCGCCCTTTAACAAATCCAAACTGAGTAGGGTCAGGTGTTTAGAGATTACCTATATGTTTGTTGATAAGGTCCATGATGATTTGCTCTGTGGCCTTGCAGCTAAGGCCAGTCAGGCTAATAGGTCTATAATTCCTGGGGTCAGTGGAAGCACCATATTTGTGCAAGGGAATAATGATGGCTGTTTTCCATTCAGCTGGGCTGAAGCCTGTGCTTAGATGATGATTTAAAGAGTACCCAATGGTGTTGCTAATTCTTGTTACAGACCATGTAGGACACAGCCTGGGATGTTATGAAGTCCCATAGATGCTATATTTTTGGCCTTAGAGAGGGTGTTTACGACCTGCCCTTTAAAGATACCAGGTAGGGGACAGGTGGTATTGATGTCATGGATACGTGTGGCAGGGATAGGGGAGTGAAGTTTTCACAGAACCTGTTGGCCAGCAGGTTAGCTATGTCCACTCACTCAGTGTATGTGGTATGATTAACTACCGTAACAAAAAGGCACAGCATGACCATCCTTGTAAAACAAGGTTTATTACTTATTACATGGATGGTCGTGTTGTGCATTTTTGTTACTGTATTTAATTTTGTGTTGGATCACCAGTACGTTTAGCTGTTCTACACCTGCTTCCTGGACTTTGTATGATTAACTGCCAGACTAACAAAAATCTGGTCCGTTACTTTTAGGTTATGAATGTAACTAAAGAATATCCTATGGTTGTCCTTAGTTAAGGAAGCTAATTTGGATTTGTAGTTTGCTTTGGAGGACATCACAAAAAGTCTTATTTGCTTGTTTAAGGTGAGAAGGGAGTGTTTCCAGTTTATGGCTCACTCCCTCTTACTCTTAGACAGCAATTTCTTCCTCTTATTTGTAAAGCCTGTTTATGGCAGTTGTCCACCATGCAGGTTTGCTCTTCCTTGAGAAGCTTGTTTTGGTCCTATCAGGTACGGCCGAGTCAATGCAGTTATACAGGTGTTTGTATAAAGCATGAGTGTAAAACTTGGCATAGCTGCCAGTTCCATCTGGGAGAGGTACAGTGAATCTATTTATAACATCCCATAAGAGGTTACAATTTGACTTGGAGAAATTTTTTAGTTTAGTTGCTGCTGATGAGTCAGGTGTGATATTTACTTTGAATGAGACTGATGTGTGGTCAGATCTCACCAGTTAAGACCTCACAATCGGGGTGCTACAGTGGTTCCCCCATATTGGTAAACACCAAATCCAGAATGTCAGCACCCCTTGTGGGGGTGTTAACCAGCTGGTCCAGAACACTGGAGCTAATGAAGTTGAGGAACCTTTGCGCAAGTGAGTTTGAGCACAAGTAATTTACCCAGTCAATTGATGAGTAGTTAAAGTCAACAAAAAACATGGTGCTCTGATGTATCTTGATAGACTCAAGTTGATTCAAACAGGCAGAGTGGGTGTCCTGATTCATGCAGGGGATCCTGTAGCTGGCAATGACTTCAACAGGTGTACTACCAACAGTAACTTGCACCTGAAGTATATCCAGGGAATCATATTGTTTAACCAGTCAGTTTACTATTGGCATTTCAAATCCGTTTTGGTCGACCATTTAAAATGTCTTCCCTAAATGTGGAATTTGGAATGCTGAAAAGTAAACCAAAGCGAAAATGAATACATCAACAACCATGATTTGATGTATTCGACATAGCAGGAGGTGATGTCACTCACCTCCTGCTATGCACATTAACATTACGTTAAACTGTGCAGTCAATGGTATGTTAATTCTACTGTTTTGCAGGGAGGGAGTTTACCCCCTTGCACCCCAACACCCCCTGCACATTAAATATACCCACTCCGAGATCACACTTCAGTGAGGAAATGGGCTAATTCTGTGTTCCTCACTGAACCGCAATTCTCCTGCACAATGTCAAAACGAAAGGCTCGAATTACACTACCCATTCGCTGTAGTATAGACGATCGATTTGGGTTTGACATGCTGCCAACTTGAAAACTGTAAGTCGACCATATCCCAGCTGACTGATGCAGTTTCAAGGTTTTTAGTGTAAACCTTAACCAATCTGGAGGTGTGTTTATCTCTAATGAATGTTGATACACTACCCCCTTTAGTTTTCATGCTTTCAGTTTGCGGTCGGAACATGTGGAAGAAGATATAACCTGGTATGGCTGGGGTGCTGCCCATAGCCTTGAACCAGGTTTCTGAGACTGCAGAAATGTCTGCATCTTCCAAGGTGAGGACTGCTTCCAGTGAGTGCAGTTTCATGTTAAGACTTCTAGTGTTTAGCAGCATACCCTGAGGTTGTTTTTAGATGGAGTTTTTATGTCAGGAATTTTGTCCTTGAGACACTGCCTAAAAAAGCACTATGGGGGTGGCAAGAGCCTTAGCCAGTAGTCGAAATCCCAGGGTGGACAGATGAAGTCCATCTCAGGCAAAGGGGTCTGTCAATCATGTCATCTCAGGCTGACAGATCTGGACCCCCTTAGAATGACACCAGAAACAGCCAATTATTGAAGTCAATAATTTTCTGTTTCTATTGAGGCATCATCCTTGTTGAAAGGAAAATGCTGCTTAAGGCTAGGGAATACATGCCTGAGACACATAGTCTGAGTGTTCTGTCATATCTCTCTTCATATACTCCAGAGATGTATGTCTCAAGTCATTCATAACAACATGGATTATGACAGGATCATAACAGTACCTGCTGTTGAGAGACTTGAGTGTATGTGTGATATAGTGGATCCTGGCATCTGACAGACAGATGACCATGACCTGTTCCTTATCTAACCTAGTGAGAGTGACATCTGTGCAATCACCTATGACTAATATGTTTGGTTATGTGTTTTGCCTTAAGGGCTTGACAGGTGAGACACTGGTGCGTGAGCTCTTATGGGTATTGTGTTCTGCAGAGGAAGTATTATGTGTCACATGCTTGTGCTTGTGTTTAGGTCTCAGGTGTTTAGGTATGTTTCTGGTGAGGACCTACGCATATGTAGGTATGTGTGATGTGGGTTTGGGTGGAATATGAGGTGAGGCATGCATGGTGCATGCTGACAACCAACTCATTGTCATATGTACTGACTGTTGTGTGAGAGAGCATGAATTCAAAGATCTTAATATAGCTACATCTCTCCCATGTTGAGTTTGTGTGTACTTGGAGTAGAAGGTTGTTGGTGAACATGAGGCAGTTGCTACACTCCCTCAGGATGCCCATGTCAACCAAGCTGGTGGGAGAAACTGTGGGAAATTGTCTGTCCATAGTGTTATGTAAATTTATATGGTCAGGAAATTAGGTCACACTTAGGAATGGTTAGTGGGTGAGAGGTGTGTTGGTACCTCTGAGGCTAGGCTTAATGTTGTACCTGACAGTATAGCTGGGCCATGAAAAACCTCTGGAGGACCGCAAGCAAAGTGCTAAGGGAAAATTTAATAAGCAAAACATTTGCATCTATAACCAACAACAGTTACCACTGCTATGCGGCAGTGCATGATGTTGCCCACAAACAAGCGCAAATGTGGGGCTTAAATAAAACAAGAAATAACCCTTTTACCTCATACTAGCCAATAGGGATGCTCTCTCTCTCTTTCTGAGCTCTATTCCAATCACCATCAATTAGATGGGACCCAGACAGCACTCTCCTTCCACAAGGGAGCAGATGGACCATCACCAGCAATAATGGCTTGAATTTGATTCTGAGAAGTTACAAAACAGACCCAGAAGCAGAAAACTTGGACAAGGGCTATGTTACAGCTGAACTAGTACAGTATACAGTAAAATGTTGCAAATCACAGTTCAGACAATTCAAACAGACAGTAGAATGCAAATACAAATATTAAAAGTGCAATATATGAGCAGAAACAGGAACTTATATGTGGTTTGAAGCAACTGATGTGTCAGATCTTTCAGTATCTAGATGAAAAGCTGATTTTAGTGCTCAAGTCATATCAAACAGTCTAGATTCAGCAAGTCTGAATCTGGCCTATGCTATAAAAAGCAGAAGCAATAGAAATTCAAAGTGCATAAAATCACAGTCACAACAGCAAAAACAGTTTAAATAAAGCAGCAATTCGCCAACAATTCTGAGCTTAGACGGGTGTAGGCCACAATCTCCATCCACAAGAGTCTAGGCCACAAACCTTCCTAATGTAAAACAACTGGTTTTGGAGCCCAAGTGCTTAAGTCAGAACTAAGACACTTCAGAATAACAGACACAATAGGCCTTCAACCAGCAATTCCCAGCTTAGAAGGGTGTAGGTCACATTCTCCTGCCAAAAAACTCTAAACCACAACCTTCCTAATGTAAAATTACTGGTTTGGAGCCAAAGTTCTTAAACCAGAGCTAAGACACTTTCAGAATAGTAGGCACAATCTTGAAACAGGCTGCATCTTTATAGTGGGAGGATGTCCACCTAACATGAAAACAGTACCACTGTATCACCTGATTTTACTCATCAACATCAGTCTTTTATCCTGCCCCAGCTTCCACAGCTGCCACAATAATAGTGTTCTGCACAATAAATGACATGCCACTGTGAACATGAGACTCCCTTTGACAAGCACATGAAGGGTATCCAGGCAAGATTAATCATACAACCAAAACTTACATCTGCTACCATCCTAATTTGTTTAAATATTTGTTGTCACTATTACAAAACAAAGTCAGTGTGTGCTGTGGTCAGTCTATAGTCTATGTGTACATTGTTGGTGTACAGAAATCTGTAGTATGTGGTGCTCATCTGGTGTATCATCAAAGAGGCACATCTTCTTCAAGACCATATGAAGGAATGGCTAGTAGACCCCAATAATGGTGTGTTCCTTAAAGTAAGAGTGTTCTTCTGTCCAGATTTATTCCCACCACACAAGTGGGTTACATTCCAACAGGAAGCGGATACCACCCACTATTTTGTTGGTTTACTCAATTAAAGTAGGTATCTAGTATGGAGCAGGTCAGAAGAACAGTGTAGGCACAGATTTGATGACCTTTGATGCTTCAAATGTGGTTATCAATGTGCTTAGAAAAATAAATTTAAGGAATGGCACCTTGAATTCCATATTAATTGGAAAGCATTCTATTTTTTATTTCTTGTTTTATATATGGAACTGTTTGTTTTCCTGTAAGATCTTTTTCAATGAAAGCACAGAAAAGATACTGTGGGGTCACATTTCTATGCAGGTATGTTAATGCATGCATAGAGGACAAACAACTTCCTACTAATTGTCTTTGAGCTAATGGGAAGTACGTATAGGACTACTGCTTATATGTGTTGTTCTGGCACCTTGCACCTGCTACATTTCTCTGACATGAGCCTTTCTCTTTCTGCACAGGCAAGACATGAAATTAGTTGTGTCACCTACCACAAGATGCACACAAGACTAGTAGCCAGGTAGGGCTAGTTCTATTCATAAATGCTGCTGTGTTCTTTGAATATTTTGGTCCATATTCAGGATAGACTCATTTATGGTAAATTTCCCATTTTTTTTCTCTTTCTGGAACATTTCAATGACAGATATGCCCAACAAGCAGCTTATTTATAGTCTATCTGCTAAGGTTGTAGAGGTGGAAACTGATGGTGTGTAGGCTAAGTACATTGCTAGTAGGGGGTTATACAACCCTGGTATGTTTGCTTGTAGTAGCCTGACCACCACTGAATTGGGTGATGAAGTCTGTGATGTAGAGAGTAGTGTGCATGCATATAGCCTAGGCAGAGAACCACCAGGAGGTGAAAACAGATTAGCTCTCCCAACCTGCTCCAGCCATCAGATTATGAGATGAGAGTATGAAGCATATCATTGGCCAACCTCTTCCATCATGTTCTGATGGAACACAGTAATATACCTCTGAGCCAGGGCATCAGACAGACTGTTGATAATCCTACCCATTCTTCTAAAAAGCTCAATTTAAGCCTTTTTCTTGTTTCTCTCCCCATATTATTTGTCTTGTCCAACCCCTCCCATCACCACTTGCCTTTTCTCTGTCTGTCCTTTTTCATTCAATATCTCCCCATGTAGATATACACACATCCACCCCAGTTCTGTTCTGTATATGTCTGCATGCAATGTACAATGTTCTGCAACCTTTCCTGACATTTTTTTCCATTCCTTTCATATCCTTTTACCCCTCATTTTCTTCTCTTCTTGCTATATCAAGAAAAAATAAATAGAACATTGTCCCCACCAAAATGTTATCCTGCTGTTCCCCTATAAGGAACACTTCTATGTGTTATCTTTCTGTTTGTAAATAAACTTTCTGCCTCTCCTACATAACCTCCTAAGCACCCCTTTCCTACACTTTATGCATTTTACAGGTGTCCACACATAAGGACTGTACAGGCATATAGCTTTAAGTGGAACACTGTTGCATCCTGCCAACAGCTATGATACTACAAGCATCATAGGCACTGTTCATATTGACTTATTCTGAGATGCAGCAGGCTGTGAAGTAACATTGTCATTTCTTACATGGTGCACATAATATGATAGACAGTAGCTGTAGGAATTGTGAATTGCACATTGGTGTAAAGGTTTAAATGCAAAGATGTTTCTATTTGCCAAGTTACTATGCAACTTATTTGTATAAGAATGATAACAGCTGCCTGCCTGAAAGCACTGCAAGTCTCACTTTGATATTTCATTACTGCATCTGTCACCATACAGTGCCACCAAAGTATGCAAGCCTTACAGTGTGCAATGTTTCTCAGTGAATGCTAACCATAGAGAACAGTGGCAGATAACACACTGAAAAAATGTATGAAAAACTAAATATAACTGTCAAAGGTATCTTGGTGTCATATACCATTCCAAATAAAAGTGGATCTATTTCCACATGAGCTCACATTTAAATGCTAGGTTAACTGTCCTGTGGGGTCATTTTAAGCCTAGCCAATAACATGAAGTCAGAATCAAACCTCGTACATTGTGTCTATGAAGTAAAGACTTTAAACATTATGTCAAACCTGCCCTCCAAAAATAAAAGAAAAAGTGGATGTCCTATCTTTTTTTTTTCACAATAAGTACCTGGTAGCAGCAAATGCATGGAAATTCTACAAAAATTTAAACAGAAAACTGAGAGTGCATCATTCTGCAATATTTTGAGATTTTGTATAGCTTTCACCGTCTCGTTCCAGAATCTTTATAGACTTATTTAAAATGGGGTGAAGCAATAAAGATGGCTAAGTTTCTTTACAAATATAGGCTGGGATTCATAGATGTTTAGAACATTGCATTGTGCAAATTACAGATCAAGTTTACAAGGCTGAATTTTTTAAAATGACAAAATTAATATTATCAGGGCTATGTGACTGACATTTTAAAAAAGTCAAAAAAATGAGAAAAAAGGTAAACCATTTTTTTACGGGGAGGAGGCCCCCAGCAATCCCTCCCACTGATAATTAAATATACCAACTTCAAGATCACCACAAGAGTGGCTTCTGGCCCAGAAATTGTAGTTTATTGGCCATTTGGCAGTTTTTTCATCTCTTTCAACTTTCTGGTTTAAAAACTTGTGTTTGCACTTGTTTCCCACCTTTTCTGTAACTAGTCTAGTCCAGATACCGATTTTCTGTATCCAGAACTGTTTGTAAGCTTCTGAGCCCCCCAAGGCTTTCTCTGTTGAAGGGAAGCATTCTAGCTTATCAGTGGGAGTGGTAAGCACTAGGTAGCCTATCTACCACAAGATCCAGGTACAGATTCTTAGTTTTAGCACTTTAATTTGCTTATTCATGCTCAGCACTTGTTCAGAACTTGTTGTTAGCACTAAATAAGCTACACATTACTACAGCACTCAACCTTCATCTTTACCTAGAGGAAAGCAGTTTTTGTACTTATTTTCTGCACTTGCTTAGAGAAAAACAGCTCTTATACTCGCTTTCCTCACGTGTCTAGATGAAAGTAGTTTTTTATTCAGGCATGTCCAAGGGTCAGCTCCCAGTGTTCACTCCTGTCTATCTGATGAATCTGGGCATCTTGGGGCAATGTAGCAATTGCCTCATGTACACAGACAACCCTCTCCTCCTACCACCCAACATCACAACCTATGAGAGATGCACTTATCTAGCCAAATTGGAGGGAAAGTTCTCTCCAACCAAGGTAGAACTTGACAGTCAAGAGGAGAAGGTAAACACTTGAACCACACTACACTCATTACATTGTCCCACTAAACCTACACCACCAAAATCCACACATAGAAACAAAAAAACGTTTGCAGAGTCTCTCAGTAATAATCTGCTCAAGCAACAGAGACCTCCAAAGCAGAAACGCAAGCAACCTCCACCCTCCAACACAACCCAAATGACACATAGCCCACAGACTCAGTGTGCCAATAAACCACAGCCCATAAGGCAAAACAACGTACCCAACACACTAGTCATAGGTGACTCTATAGTTAGGCACACTGATGTCCCACTCACCAGGCTAAACAATAAGGTTACTGTCAGCTGCCTGTCGGGTGCCAGGATCCGCTACATAACCCACACACTCAGGTCACTCCACAACAAGTACAAATATGACTCTGTCATTGTCCATGTTGGTGTGAACGACCTGAGACATACCTCCCTGGACTACATGAAATGAGACATGGAAGAACTCTCCAATCTTGTAGCCCAGCCCTAGCCCTGAGTAGCATCCTGCCATTGGTCAGAATGATACC
Source organism: Protopterus annectens (assembly GCF_019279795.1). NCBI lineage: Eukaryota > Metazoa > Chordata > Ceratodontiformes > Protopteridae > Protopterus > Protopterus annectens. Next base: position 1,029,414,886 of record NC_056731.1, on the reverse strand, counting down.
ACAGTACAAGGACAAAATGATTGACTTCAACAATTGTCTAAGCTTCTGGTGTCATTCAAAGGGGAACCAGTATCTGTCTGCCTGGGACAACATGGTCAACAGACCACTATGCTTTGCCAGAGATGGCCTGCACCTGTAATCCCTGGGATTCTGGATACTATATAAGTGTCTTGCTGCCCCTATAGTGCCTTTTTTAGGCAAGGTTCAAATAACAAATTCACCACCGTAACAGGAACAGGCAAGCAAAAACTGATGGTAATGATACTCAATGCTAGAAGTCTAAATCTCTAAATGCACTCACTCAAGGCACTCCTTAAAATGGAGAACACTGATATCTGTGCAGTGACTGAGATCTGGTTCAAGGCTCTAGAGAGCACCCCTGCATTACCAGGCTATAACTCTTACCGCACTTTTCAGCCATCTAACCTGGACCAGAACACCAAAGGTGTGTCCATATTCATTAAGGATATCCACACCTCCAGGCTATTTGCACAGCATAATGCATCCGAGGTTATCCAAGTGCAACTAACTCTGGTCAAAACTGCAATCCAAATTGTAACTTGCTACAGATCCCCTACCATGCCCCAGGATTCCCACTCCTCTTTTCTTGATATACTGGAAAATATTAGGGTTCAACCAAACACCCTAATAATGGGCAATTTCAAATACCCCACCAATAACTGTGAAAACTAAAATCAAGGTAGAACAGACTAATAAGCTAAATTCAGCAAACTGTGAAAACTACTCATGTACCAACTCCTTCACTCAACACTTTCTGGAATTCATAAATTCCAATGCCCTTGATCAACTTATCTACACCCCCACCAGGGGCAACAATATCCTAGACCTAGTCATTACCAACATGTGTGACTGGTGTTCCACACCTGAAGTCAACTCCTTGTTGGTCAAATTGGACCATAAGCTAATCACCCTAGATAGCTGCATCCCGTCCCCACCCAGCATTAAGGAAATCATGGTAAAAAATTTCTCCAAAGCCAGCTTCATGCTTCTTAAGACAAAAGTGGTGAACTTCATGACAATCATGCAGATGGACAATACAGTTATGACTGCTGAATTCTACACAAATGCACTCTATAAGCACTTACATGAGTGCATGGATCATGCTATCCCAAACAGAACCAAGACACTATCCTCCAAAAAAGGAAGCCAATCTGATGGTTCTCTGCCATAAACAAACTCTGCAAATGAAGGAAGAAACTGTTGCAAAAGAGAGTAAAATTCCGTGAGTGGAGGAGCTCCCTGGTCAGCCTCAGTAAGAAGCTGAGATCCCTTATAAGATCCTCCAAAGCTAGCTACAAAAACAATATCACCCCTGATGCTAAGGGCAACCACAAAGGATTCTAGAGCTATGTTAAGAATCTCAATGGCAACACTCAGATCTGCTCTGAGTTACAGCACAACAGCACAAAAATTACAGAATCAACTGATATTGCCAACATCCTGGCAGATAGCTTCAGTGCTAACTTTAGCCCCCCCCCTCCCCCTAAAGGGCCCATATCTATGCAGGAAGAATGCAGAGTCCCTGTAATCACATCTATGCAGGTAAAAGCTGCACTCTCTAAAACCAAAAACACAGCATCCATGGGACCGGACAACATCCCAGGTTGCATTTTACTCGAACTTCAGAATGAACTGGCTCCCCACCTAAGCACCATGTTCAGTCATAGTCTCATGTCAGGCTTTGTGCCCACTGAATGGTACACAGCAACAGTTATCCCACTCCACAAAGGGGGTGCTACCACTGATCCTGGGAACTATCGCCCTATTAGCCTGACAAGCCTGGTCTGCAAGCCCATGGAGAGTATCATCATGGAATTCATAAACAAAGACATTGGTAACCTCCAAACTCTGGACCCCACCCAGTTCGAGTTTGTGAAAGGCAGATCATGCCTTATAAACCTGATTGACTTCTTTGAGGCAGTCACCAAAGCCGTAGACGAGGGTAAGGTGGTTTACACAGCCTATGTTGACCTTGCCAAGGCTTTCGACACCATCTTCCATTATGGAATTATTGCTAAACTCACTAAACTAGGTATAAATCCCTACGTCACAAGATGGGTTGCCAACTGGCTCAATGACAGAACCCACACTGTAAAAGTTGCAGACTCTAAGTCTGACTTCAAACTAGTGACAAGTGGAGTACCACAGGGTTTAGTCCTGGGACCTCTCCTGTTTGGTAGCTACTTCTCTGAAGTACAGGCTAACACAGAAGACCTCTGGCTAATGAAGTTCGTGGATGACTGCAAACTAGGAGCCATAGTCGAGTACCCAAATGATGTGGATATCCTACAGAAGGGAATCACTGAGACAGATGCCTGGTGTCAGAGGCATGGCCTCAAGCTCAATGCCAAAAAGTGCATTGTCATCCCCTTTGGTAAAAACTCTGTACCCATGATCTACCACATAAACATCAGTCTACTTAACGCCGAATGTGTGATAAGAGACCTTGGGACCCAGGTGGACAGTACTCTCTCCTTTGATAATCACATTGCCACAGTAGTCAGGAAATCCTTCTATGTGGCACACCTCATCACAAAAGAGTTCTCATCCAGGAAAAAAGAGGTCATTGCTCCCCTCTACTCAGCACTTATTAGACCACTTATAGAGTACAATGCTCCTTTTGGAATGTACCTCACAAGACATTTGCAGCAGCTGGAAAGGCCACAGAAGTACCTCACAAAGAGGATTACTGCCTCAAACAGGTGTCCTACACTGACTGTTTCAAAAAACTCCAGCTTTACTCTGTAGCATATCACCTACTCCAAGGAGATCTCTGCCTAACATATAAAGCTATGTTAAACCTAGAGTTATTGGACGTGGTACACCTAAAGAAATCCCAATCCCTCAGAGCTACATGCTCTAGGGACCTAAACATTGTCACCACAGTAAACAGGACATGCTGGAGGGATAGATTCCTGTCCCAGAGACTTCCCATACTCTGGAACAATCTAACCATCTAGGAAATACACCCTGGGGATCACTTCTGGGGCTCTGATTGACGGGGGCACAAAAAATTAACTTTCTTGGGTGGTGTAAGCCAGGGAACCTTGTTGGCTAGGCTTACTTTGGCCCTTGGGCCAATAGCCTAGTACCTACCTATGAAATTATGAACCTATGTACAATATATTAGGGAAAATGGCACATTCCCTGATTCTGAGTTTGACTTTTTAAAGCATGGATCATATGGTCAAGACTATATGAATTTCAACATTTTAAAAATTCAGTCTTCTGAACTAGACCTGCAAATTACAGAAAGTAACAGGAGCATGGGTAGCATTAGCAATTTCCGAGACACAGATAGCACAATAGCACAAGGTGCAACATAAGCCAGAATGCAGCACATGCAAATACATGTATAATGCCAAGGAAATGTGTAACTCCATGCAAATGATCCACATGCTGTATGTACATGAGAAACTCAAGATAACCAACTGATTCAGAAAGATATAGAAGATGTCTGCTGCACCAGATCATATACCCCTTTTATATACCACGAATCATGGTTTGTGAAGGAATTGGTACTTGCAGCTGTTATTAATTCAGCACCATGTATATTGGTTACCCTTGGAACCTGCACAACAATGCTGCAAATTGTGAGCATCTGTGCCAGTGGAAGAGATACAGACAGAAATTGCACAATACCATTTGAGTGGGTAACAGTTTGCAGACCATTTCTATGTGGATAGGGAAACTGTACAGACTCTGTCAAGCTGTTTTACCAACTGGAAGACTAAATAGCATGTTTATTTCTATGTTCAATGTATGTAGCTTTTACCATCTTAGCTAAAGGTTCTGTTCAGTGACCCACAGGACACAGGTTAGGAATAACTCAAGCCTTAGCATCACAACTCCTCAGTCAATTCCTTTACATTATGCAGCAGATGAAAAGCAGATCCAGCACCCCAGGACTGCATGAGAGAGAATCATCATCAAATGGCTATATTACAACATTGCCTGTATCCCTGAATTAATGAGAGTCATTGATTGAACACACATTGCCATCAAGGGCACTCCTGGTCAAGAAGGACTACACTACATAAAGAAGTAGGGCTTCCTCTTCCTTATCTTCCAGATGGTCTCTAGTTCACAGGTCATTATTTATAATTTGTCAGTGCAACACTCATACAGTTGTCATGATTTGCACATCCTGCATATTTCTAATCTATATCAAAGGTTTTGTGAGGCAGTTTCTCACATCAAAATCTAATGATGCTGATAAGTGCACAAACATTTTAACTCATTACATCTGAGTGACGCCTCCAAGTGCATCTGCAGTTAACTCCTACTGATGCCTCCAGGCATCAAATATTGCTTGTTCATATTTGCATCAATAATTCCAAAATCATGCTATGTACAGGGTTTTAAAATATTTCATTTTAAAGACTATACAATAGCAAACTCAAATGCATTAATGTTTGATTTCTGTCTAATGTAAGTAAATGGATATTTTAACTGTTTTTATGATATTAATTTATATACATATAATTTTCACATTTAAATGTCTCAACAACCAAATAAAACAGAGAACTCCTTAGCCTCATATAAAAGCTCTCAGCTAGATGAATAAAATGCTGCTGACAGTATTTGTGTAACTTGAATGGTTGCTGAGATAGTGTAAGTTGTTTATAAAATATTACAAATGTAATACTTACTTTGCTTACTGTGACTTATAAAATTCAGTTTAAGACCTAGAATCTAAAGAATACTATTACTATAAAAATAATTTCTGCTGAAGAGTTTGCCATTTACACTTCCTTCATAACCTCCAGGGTTGCAGAGATATGAATATTTGTTTAAAATGTGAGGGCATAATTTGACTCTGTCAAAAGGCTTAGGCTCCGCCTATTGGAAGTTGCAATGCCAACTTCTTGAGCTCTATTGGAGTGAATGAGTTAAATAGACAGATTTGTTCACATGGGAGCCATTCAAGCAAGCAGCAAAACACATATAATATGTTATTTGTTATGTGGTGCAAGTGATTTTTGATATGACTTCCTACCCTGGTTGCTGACCACTGTCTGCAACCCCCAGACCACACAGGAAATGGTCTATAACACAACAAATTTGGAAGCATGAAACTCAGTGAAGAGGATGTTTGGCTAGCTCAAGTGACGCTAGATATGTCACAAGGGGCACTGTGATACAGTCATAAAATCTGCAGCAGTAGTTTTGTCGTGGATGCAGTGTGCACAACATGACACTGCCCAAACAACTGAAGAGGTAGGATAACATCTTGGCTTGGAATGTCAGGACAACATCTTGATAAGACCTTCAGTGCCCATTGCTGCAACAGCAGAAAGGTAGAAGAATATTCAGGTGAGAAAGGGACAGCATTAGGAGCAGCAGTACCATGACTAAGGCAGTGGCAGATACAATACATTGTAGTACTGGAAAAGGCAGCATATGGTCCACAGCTGGGGATCATGACACAGACAACAGAGAATAAAATGAGGTGTGCATTTTCACACATATGTTACAAAGGGCAGTGCATGGAATTGTGATTTTGTGCATCAGACATAACAATGCCCACTAAAGTCAAGGAGAGAATTGGGCACATCTGCATCATTTGCCCATGTGGTCAGCAGTATACAGTAACAGATTACTGCAACAGTGTGTGATGGTGCAGTATCACAGCAATGGTTGGAGAGGATGCAGTGATAGCTGGCTTCAACAGTATGAACCAGGTTCATGGGATTGGTTGGTAGGGTCACACTAAAAGGTGAGTTCAGCACTATATGAGCAGGTAGAGTCATGGGAGTGGTCAGTAGACCAAGTAAAATGGTACTATGTGATGGGATATGGTCACGGGAGGTGACCACAATAATCATGTACCCTGAGAGGAAGTGACGTCAGGAATCACATGCTGCTGTGGTGAGGTCAGACTACTGTGAACACACCATGATGTCATCCATTGTGACTGCTTGCTATGACAGGTTGTGACATTATCCCTGGCAGGGAAGGAGTAGATCTTTGGAGCCTCCACCCTGACAAAGCATACCATGTGTTGATCCGAAGAGTGCCATTGTCCACTCAGTGGTTATCACCCAACTAGTGATGACAGCATTTGTGCACTCAGGTGTCAGGGAAGGAGCACTACTGTGTAAACATGTGTATGCAGCCTGATGTATCATCTCAAGTAATGATCTGAAGGTGTATCAACAACCACAATCTGGACCACAACCCTGATGGGATGTAGCTGTCTCTGTGTCCACAATGAAAGTTAGATAGTTCCTCCAACGTTATCACCCACCTGATTTCTTAACATCTGGTCTGACTACCCCACATCCTGACCCTTTCATGAGAACAGAAGGCATGGCCTTTGGAAGGAGACCGGAGAGTTCTCACAATGCATCTATGGAGGATGCAGTGGATTCAACATTTGCTACTAGTGATATCTGCAATTATGCCTGCTACCTTGTCCCTATACTCATTTTACTGTGTACTTTTTAAGTATCACACTGGAACCAACATTAACTATCAACACAATTGTATGTAGAAGCCAACTGTGCCTGATCCGCATACATATGCATCCACTGGTTTATGCTAAGTGTTACAGCTATGTTAGACATAGTCCTGGGGTCATAGCAATGAACCATTATCTCTGTGTCTATCCACAATGGTGGGTATACGTACCTCAGAAGAGGTGTGCAGGTCAGACACTGTACTGGCAGACGACACAGTTGTGGGCTGCAAGAGAATCTTAATTAGAAGCACTTCATCATGTCCTGGTGAGGCTGTGTTCAACCTGTACCTTTATATGGACCACTGTTATGGTAGATGGTGATGATCATTCCTCTGTAGTGCTGCAGATGGTACCACTCGATCATTAGATCATGTAACTTTTATGTTGCCATCATTGTCAGCAATGGGTGCCATACTGACATTAGTCCTATGTTATCCTGTCATGCTGGTCCTCCACCAGAGAAACTTATAGAAGCATAAACACACTCAGCACCATTTCATTAATGCACATTTGACTTCATATCCTTCTTTGCTTATAGAATACCTCACATAAAAGTATGAGTATAATGTTCTTGACATGCACACCTTGTTCAGCAAATTTTTGGAGTTAGAGACTACAGGTTTCTGAAAATAAAGATGTGGATGTGAAACTTGTTCAGTCTTCCCTCTGGTGCATTGGAGTATAGCATACTGTACTGTACTGGATTATATTAACCCTCTGCATCATCATCTGATACATAGATGAACAGAGTCAGTCTAGTTTCCACATCAAAACTACCCCTAGGAATGAAGGATCCCCTGGCCTTTGTGTTGTAATGTACCATGACTTGCCTTTTTCCTGAAGAATCATACCAGTAACTCTTCATTTAATCTGTTTGTGAGATCTGTTATGGATGCCATCAGCATTCACAATCTGAAGTACTCCTTGACAAATTTTGTCTTGATATGACCTGCCAGTGGCAATTTTATCCATGAGGCATGTGTTATACATGTGCAGAGCCTGCAGTAACAAATTAGTCTCCTGGATAGTGAACTCATTCAGGTATTGTCTCTTTCACGTGACTATGCTGGTACACATATATGCTTTTGTGTGCGTGTGTGTGCGCACGCGTGTGTGTGTGTGTGTGTGTGTGTGTGTGTGTGTGTGTGTGTGTGTGTGTGTGTGAGAGTAATGCTTTTGAATGACCAACCTTCAAGCCATCACTCTCTCTCTCCCTTTATGCAACTGTTTATTTGCTAAAATTAATGCTTTTCACAGCCTACTCAATTCCTGTTTCCACATGTGCACCCATTTAATGGTTATTACAATGCTTAAGTTTACACCCAACAACATGGATGGTAATGACTGCAAAAATTCCACCTGTTAGCTGACTGTCTCTTTGTCATAAGGTGTAAATACTTTGAGCTAAAAAAGACAGAACATAATTAAAGTGGGTTTGGCATGCCACAGTAGTTATTTTTGCTGATGAAGGCTCATAATGAGTATTCACACAAGTAATATATGTTTACTATTGCCTTTTACATTTGCTCATTGTCTACCTTTGCACGGACATGGTTCACTACTTATAGAAAAAATGTATAAATGTAATTTGGTTCACCTTCTTCCACTCAAACAGGCAGAGGAGTGAAGCATGACCATCAGCACTCTGGACAGCACTGTGTGTGGAAAATCCACTTGTGCTTAGCTTTCTCTGTGACACCAGGTATAAGTGGTGAGTGTCAATGGTGAGAATACAGATGAGACAGTGTTCAAATACAGCCCATTTAACTTTTTAGTAAGGGTGTCTTACTGTAATTTTACAGAAAATGTTGATTATAAAGGTAATATTATATAACAATAGCTGTGTAGAGCAGTTTGATTGACAGAAAGGTATCATTACTGCTTGCATACACATACATATGTAGGTATCATATGTATTATGTGTGTAACTGGTTTAGCATGACGGTGACGGTTATATAATAAAAATGCAGTTGCATATCTGTGTTGGACATGATAGTTTACTGGCAATCATTTACAACCACTCCATAACCCAAGTATAACTGGAAAACAGAATGTATTGTCAGGTATGCATCATAACTCCAAACTCTGTTACTAAAGTCATGTAAGTCTGTCCATTTCCAGTATATTGTCCCACATTAGTCCTGCATCACAGCTTTTAATGTCACACACATACAGGATTAATTGAAATATAGCACCGATCACTCTTTAAACTTTAGATCTTTAATGCCCATAGTTGGCAAACACTTCTGCAACAATGATGAATAATAACCTATATGAAGATATATGCATTATCTTATACGTAGGTTTGAATCTCACATTATACCAATTAATTTTAACAGTGTATAAGTCCCCAAAAAACATATGCCAAGTCATCCCACTGATCCTTACAAAGCCATGGCTTAAAAGCCAAGTGATCTAGCCTTTCAGTGTTGACCATTGGACAAAGTGTGGATAAGTAGAGCAACACAATTACCTTAAATCAATGCTAAGCCTCAGGTCAACATTGTTGTTTCATAAACTCCTTTATTGTTTGTTTGACAATGTTTCTCTTCACTTACCATCATGCAAACATTGTTGGCATGGTTGTGCATGTTTCTGCACTGATGGCAAAATGCAATATAACAAATTGGCAAGAAAACATTACAACTGTTGTTGGAGGACCTTTGCAGACTTGTCCGGAGATGGGAGGACCTTTGCAGACATGGCAGGAGATGGGAAGGATGGTGTCAAATTCAAGACAAAGAGGTGGGGTGTGGACGAGTCAAAAATATTTGTTACAATTCTTATCAAGCACTACAGTCATAGGCTAGTACAGGGGGACTATACCAGGTCTCAGTTTAAGACTGAGTCTTGAATCAGCCTAGCCAAGTCTGTCTCTACTATGACTGGCATACCACACACTAGGGAGCAGTGTAGGGACCACTACAGTGAACTAAAGAGGTGCAAGGAGACACAACTTGACCAGCTGCTGGATGAGTTTAGAACTGCTGACACATTCCAAGTTGTGTAAGTATACAGATTAAGCAACTTTAAATGTTATGTAGTGCTGTAGATAGCCAAGACATGTATGCATGATGTTTTCATATTTCATATTTCAATTTCTATTTTGTAGCTGCAGAGTATATCTTGGTGAACAGAGAGGCACATACTGAGAGAGTGGAGTAACTCAGAGAGGCAAGGGGCATGTATGCAGCTCAACTGACCCTGACTGTAATAAATATATTGTGACTCCATAGATCACTATAAAGTTCAGCATGGATATTTTAACTGTAACAGCAAACATACATTCTGTCTGCTGCAGCACTTGGTAATTGCAGTAGCCAAGTGAAATAGTGAATTCAGTTTTTGTGGGCTCAATTCCCAGAAGTAGCCTATAAATTGACATTCAACAAGTATCATTTCTACATTTGACATGTAACAACATTGGTTTTAGTAGCAGCCTATTGTTACTTGTATGATATTATATATCATTTTTTTCTATCTCATAGTTTTATCATATGAATATTATTAATTTACATAATTTTTCTTTGTTTTACTTTTTTTTCCATACTTATACAAAACTGTGCAATCTCTTTTTATATGCACACTGTGAAATTGTCTTTGTTTTGTTTCATTTGAGAATCCTGTTTCGGTAAAACTATATTTATTATTCTTTGTGCATTCTCTCTATATGTCTACTGCAAAATTGTTCTTTGTTTTTGTTCCTTTTGTGAAGCGTATTACTGTAAAACTTTATTTGTACTGGAGCTTTTTTCCTCGGGTCTCCACTGAAAATGGGCCTGTGCCCAGCTGGGTCTATATTCTAATATCAAATAGAACGAATGTCGAACGGCCGAAATATTGAAAGTTCCGTTCATCGAGTTCTGGTTTGTGGGATTGGGGTGCAGTGAAGATCGGGAATTTTGCCCTTTCCTCACTGTAGTGTGGTCTAGGAGTTGGTGTATATAATTTGTGTGTGTGTGGGGGGGCACAGCCCCCCCGCAAAACCAAGTTATTTGAACGGCACTTTTGATATTTTGACCTTTCGACATTCGTTCCATTCGATATTATAATATAGACCCGCCCAGCTCAACCAACCCGGCTAACAAATGTGAAATAAATAAATACATTTTAATGGCATGCTGTTAAGCTAATCTGTAGTATGTTTTAAAACATATATGTAATATCGGCATCTTCCAAGTATTACAATGTTTCACAGTCATTGTTTTGATTTTGAAAGCTCTATAGCTAGAGTAATAATAAAAAGATATTTGTTTTAATAAAGCATGACCGTAGCCTGTCTTGGTTCTACTCATCACTTTTCTATTTTTATCTCACCCCAATCCTTCTGTCTTTTTTTTTTTTTTTTTTTTTGTGGGTTTCCTGGAATCGCACTGTTCTAATGTTATATCTTTTTGACAACAAACTAAATGTTTTTCAGGACAGGGAGGTAGACTAACCATTGTGGCTTGGCCTGTCAACTTTCACCAGTTGCCGCACCAACACCCAGCACCTCTGGGGCACAACCTAGCAGTATTGCCTCCACAGCCCTCTACTATCTGGCCAGCTACTGTACATCAGCTTTGCCCTGGCTGCTGGTACAGTGATACCCTCCAGAAGTACTGGGGAAGCGGTGATTACATTACCTACCAGGAGCTGTCAGGAATGGTGCATGATGTCATAGAAACTGGCCTTGGTGCCTACATCAGCCAATTGGAGAGGTTGCTCATTAAAATGGAAAAGAGCACAAACATCAAGCAGTCTCTAAGGGAACTGAGGAAGGGGACAGTGATGATAGTTCTGAGGGTGAGGACTAGATTCTTACTGTTCCCATGCTTGACTGGCATGTGCCTCTGATGTCCACTACCTATCCCCAATCACAGTGTCCTCCAACTGTTTGTGCTCATCACCATCCCTGTGAATGTCTTGTTTGTCCTGTTTGTTTGCACTTGCTTCCTCACCTACCCTGCTTACCTCACTCTCACATTTCTATGTCCCTTACCCAAAATTTCTATCTTTTTGTAATCCAAAAGAAAGAAAATCAGGCACCTTTCCAACGAAAAAAAAAAAAAAATGTCCCATGCATAGCTCTCCACTTCGCATATTTGCCTTCCCGGCACAATTGATTTCTTTCAGTTTTGCTGTACATCACTGCATTATTGTCATCCATCTGTATTGTGGCGGCAGCCCAAATTAATCACATTTTCTCTAAATGTGCACATTACTGTATCAAAGAAATGGAGATCTATGCCTCTTTCCAAATTCCCTACTGCAAATTCCTTTATTGCTTCCTCTTTGTTCTTCCTCCTGCTTGCCTCCCCCATTTCACCACTTTCGTATCAATCCCCTTTTCACATTTTTAATCTGGTCAAAAAATAGAATCACACACCACTCACATGGGCAGAAATGGCCCATAAAAAAAACTTTACTTTTTTGTCCTCTGCATTTGCCCAGTTTGTCTTTTTGCGCCAATACCAAATGGCATTGAATGGCTGTTCACATCGTATGGTAAAACTTGGTGAGTTTTTGTCATTCGCTGTGCTAGTCTGCTTATCTCCATGCAATGATGCTTAAATGTGCTGCACTATAGGAACACAGAGTTAAAGCAAAATGAAAGCACTATTCTGAAACAGTCTGGCAGTTCTGTGCACTGCTGGATGTAATAAAATCTAACTTCCTATGTGGACTGTTGACATAAATCACTCCACTGATTTTTTTTTGTTTTGTTTTGCTCATAGCATCAGGGTTCAATTACAGATGCCTCTCACATAATTTCTTACAGTGATGTTATATGTCTGTGATACGTTTAATCACACACATCTTAACATTGCCACAGTTATGAGTTCTCATGGAGATATAATGCATATTGCCCAAAACGAATCACTTCCATTGACAACCATCCCCATAACTATTACATATTAATCCAGCCTTCTTCTGCTTGTCATAAGCCTGTTGTCCGTCTATTAAACATTCTTTACCCCTATGTCAGTCATTTCATGCTGCAAAGCATGGTGGCGTAATAATTAGAATAGACTAAAAACATGTTCATGAATGTTATATTGCAGCAAACATTGTTATGTGTATATCCATCCCTCCCTGTATGTACCACTTCACTGTCAGCCCTGTTTATGGGTGTGTATTTATTAGGCTGATGGATGTACAGGTCATCTCAGGATGTTTGCATACTGGCATGACACTGCTGATGGATAATACAAACATGTTACCTTGATTCAGATTCAACAAGTGATCAGTGCTCCTGTAGTGTTCAAGGTATCAAAATCTGCTGTAGGATTCCCTTTGAGTTATGTTCAGGTGATGATGGATGAAATGTTCATCTAATATTAAGGAGAAACTCTCCTTACTGTTAAAAAGCATAATGCGCACACTTTTCAGGATATCCAGCCCTACACAAATAGTTAGCCATACCTGCTGAGTCACGATAATCATTTCAAAAGATGTACCTCCCCTTGTCATTTTTAGAAAGCTGTACACACAATTAAGTTGTGATTTGCAGTGAGGCCTGCAAAACAGCAACTAGTTGCATAAGTGTATTGAGATAGGCATTACTGATACAATTTGGGGAAGACACACACTTTAGTGTCGTCATTGATTGTCACATTTGCAGTCCTGATCACATTTACTTAGCTAATGACATCCTGACACCATTTGTATAAAAAAAAAAAAAAAAAAAAAAAGATTCACCTGGCTTTTAACCCTGACTCCTCTGTGGAGGATTTCACTGTTTTTACACACTGTTCCACAAATAAGGCAAGGCAGCATGTCTGCTTTCCACACTCTGTACTGTCCAGAGTGCTGACAGCCATGCCTCGTTACTTTTGCATGAAGGAAGACAAACCAAATTAAATTTGAACACATTTTCCTCAAGCAGAGAACTATGATTCCTCAGCTGTTAATGTCCCACACACAAGGAAGGCATGGCCAATAATTATTTATATGATAAAACTATGGCCCCAACATTTCTAACATAGAGTACAGCATACACAGCATAGTATCTGCCAGCAATTTTTCAAAAAAGCATATCTTGCAAGCCTGACATGTGCAACATTCACAACAGATGTATTTTGCAGTTACCCACAATCAGGTCAATTTCTGTATGTTGCGCACAGTTTAGCAATGAGTACCAGTGGACACTACTACTGCACAAGTCCAAGTTTAATCACTGAAATTCGAATCATGCATGCACTTATACTTGCCATCATCTGAGCAAATCAGCTACTTGGGAATGCACTATGTGAAGAAATGTTCAGCATATCTAACTCTGGTTATTGAGCTGTGGTCCTCCAACATATGGTAATGCATTCATAAACACAAGAGAAGGTCCGTGCCATGTCTACTTCACTGGACACATACATTCTGATATTCATGTGTGACCTGCAGCAGTACACTTCCAAATGATATATCAGGACAGACTCCAGTATTACAGAGCATATCTGCATTGCTACATTTGGTATGGGTTTATAGTGACACTGGACATTGGACATCAATAATCATATCACATTGATATTGTCAGTAAATTCTATGTATGTGTACATACCTTCATCTGAATGTGAAGGCACATAATTCCATAATTGTACTACTGCTGTTTCCAAAGTGTTTGTGTGTGTGTGTGTGTGTGTGTGTGTGTGTGTGTGTGTGTGTGTGTGTGTGTGTGTGTGTGTGTGTGTGTGCCTGTCTCACTTCTGCAATATGCTTTAATGATAGCTTCTTTCTAGGTTGCACGGATGCATTTATATGCACTTTAGCAAATTGAGCTCAAACAATCATATCACAAGTCTTACCTTTGACATCTTCTTTTCTGCATACACTGTCGATGTCATCTCCTATAAAGTGCACTCTGACACTGTTAAAGTCAGATGTCTGCGGTGGCACTAGTCTTACAGTGTATGGAATACAGCCTCTATACCTCTACTCAAGTAAGGTCTTCAAATCTGACACCAGGCAACTGATGTGTGGGGTCTATGTTCTTTACTCGAAAGTATGGTTCATCGAACCTTACTTCCGTGAACTGACTTCCAAGAAAGTGCATTTTGTTGAAAATGCACTTTCACAGACAAATAAAAAAACCTAGACATAAAAAAAAAAGCAACGCCGCTGCACCCCCCACCCTACTTTAATATTCTCACTCTGAGATCGCATTACAGTGAGGAAAAGGGAATATTCCCTTATCCCCACTGTACTACGATCCCAGCAAGAGTTTCCTTAGTTGTACATCAAAAGAATATGTTGATGTACAACTAATGGTATATGCTAATGGCATTTTTTTTTTGTTTTCTTTACAACAAAATGCACTTTCGCTAAATTAATTTTGACAAAGTACGGTTCAATGAACCGTACTGTCAGTAAAACAACAAGGACCCGCTGTGTGTGTGTGGTCAGTGGTATATTACAGTCGTCATATGATCTTTGGAATCTCTTTTCATTTGATTGCCACTCAGAAGAACATCATCCTCTTTTTCTCTCTGTCCACATAAAATCCATTTTTTGTTACATTAAGGATGTCATCACCTCAAAGATGCATACACACATCGTGAAGGAAGCATAGCCCATCCATGACCCTCTACAAGCCATCTCCAGACCATTGGATGCATGATTGCTAATTCTGTCAAGGGGTTATGCACATTTTATGTATGGACAGAAACAGACTGTACAAGATCAAACACATACACACTTATGTACATACACCTGCTATCTTCCATCACACATGAGTTGAGCTTAAATTCTATAATAATGGCTAGGATTTTATGTCTTCTTGGCCAGTAGCCTTGTAATGCCCTATGACCCTCTGAACCTTGCACATGTCAACGATGTTGTCATTCACATGTGTTATGATGAGATATGGATGTAGTGTATCCCTACAACAGTTTATTCCATTCTGAGTTGAGCTACCATATTGATAGCTACTGCAATCATTTGTCCTCTCTCCATTATTTTATTCTGCAAATAATTGTTGTAGTGTACATTACACACAGAAATTTTTTTTTACAGTGTTATTACTGTTGTTATTGCAGTATTTTCTAGTTGTCATTGTGGTTGTCGGCTCAATCTCATCAAGCAGATTTGCTCATAAGCAGACTTAAGTGCTTCTTGTTTCTGTGCCAAGATTGCTGGCCATGAAACTGTGCATGTATACATGTAAGCTCAATGAGCAGCAGGAAAATATGATTAGCGCTGCTGCTCATCATGCTAACATGTAAACTCCCCTGGATTCATAAAAGCTTGCACAGAGTGCAGGAGCTCAAGCAGACAATATGTCTGCCATGCGATCCAGGAACAGCCTGCAGGGGCATGCACGAGCGCTCCTGCACTAATCCTGCACAGACTAAGCCCTTGTATGCAAATCACCCCATTTGCAGGAGAACTCTATGCAAATGAGGTGATTTTGCAATCCAGGAAGCTTGCAACAGTCCGTGCAAGACTAATGGTATCTGCAGAAATGTACTCGGTTAGTAATCGAGTACATTTCTGCAAAATCCAAAACTGAGCTGTGACAGCCCCAAATAAAGGCTGCATATCATGTAGTAAGCATGCCAATGGCCAAGTATAAGGCCATTGGCATTGCAGACAACAACAAAAAATACAAAAATCAACTTTTATTTTTTTTAGCCGATCTCGACTGTTTAAGTGTAGGGCAGCAGCACGCAAACGGGATCGGGGGGGAAATAATAAAATAAACCTAAAATAAGCAGTAGAAATAAAATCACTATTCTGCCATGCAAGTCAATGGCAAGTAGAAGACAACATGGCCAGTGAGTAGTGGTTGCTAAGGGGGGAGGCTCAATGTGAGACATGTAACTATGCATTAGCAGGCAATCCTATGGAAATGAGGGGAAGGATAGTGAATCCCAGTTTTCCTTAGCATGTGAGTCAGGTCCCAAAAGTGTAAGAGTATGAATAGCTTGGTGCAAGCCTAGGAGTTAGATGACATCATGGGGGTGTGTGTCAGGCATACTGTAAGCAGATTGGAGCCCTCTGGCTTGGGTTTGCTCTAAGCTAGGGGGGTGTGTCTAAACCTGCCTAGCAATCTTTACAGAGCCTAAATGGGTTTGTGCACCACGCACTGGTTTTACAGGAAGAAAAAATAAGTTAAACCAGGAAATAGCAGCAGTGTGCACATTTGAGCACTGTGTTTGCATGGCACACACACGGGCTTAAACAGGAAGGCAATGGGAAGGGAAAACAGCAGTAGGAAGGTTATCAAGGAGAACTACCTTAGCTGGCATGTGAAATGTATCAGAATGAGCCAATTTTACAGGTAGCAGACCAGCCCAGCCCAGAACACTACTATAAACTATGCAAACACCTTCCCCTCTAGTTTTTCCCACACTCTACACTACTGTTGTAAACAAGTGGGGAACATTTAACACTCACAACAACAAAATGATTAGTGCTGCAATAGCAATAATACAACAACTTGTGAAAGAGGCTGAGGGTGGTGAGGATGTGAATGCTGACTACCAACCCACAGTGAAGAGTTGGAGAAGAGTGTACAGACACAGGGTAACCTACCAGGGACTACGTGAGCTGGAGATAGTGGAGCGCTATAGGGTGGACAGGGACCTCCTACAGCAAATTGTTGAGCTGTGCTGGCCATGCCTCACACGCAGAACCAACAGATGGGAACCCTTCACAGTGGATACCAAGGTATGTGTAGGCCTACAAATACTAGCTACAGGTGCCTTCCAAAGGCCGACTAGGGATATGATGGGGATTTCACAGGCATCAGCATCCAGGGTACTCCACCAGTTCCTGGATGCCATGTCAGCACATGTCGGTGAGTATGTATAGTTCTCCAACACCCGTGAGGTGTTGGCCAGCAATATGCAACTGTTTCACCAAATAGCAGAATACCCTGAGGTAGTGGGTGCTATAGACTGCACGCACATATGCATCAAAGCACCACCCAGTGAGTGGGGTAGGGTCTACATCAACCGCAAGGGCTTCCCCACCATCAACTGCCAGGTCTTGTGCGATGCCCAGGACATAATAATGAATTTGCATGCTGGCTGCCCTGGAAGCTATCATGATTCCCACATCTGGCATCTGATGCAGCTGTACCAGAGATTTGCCAATGGGGACATCCCACACGGTCACCTAGTGGGGGATGCTGGATACGCACTGGAGCCATGACCTATGACACCCATCAGAAATGCACACACACCCGAACAAGAACTCTAATGAGGCACACGCACAGACCAGAATTATAGTAGAGCATGTGTCTGGTATGCTCAAGTCAAAGTTCCGGTGCCTGGACACATCCGGTGGAGCCTTGCAGTACTCACCAGCTACATGTACCCAAATTGTCCTTCTATATGTGCTATGCTACACGATATGATCATGCGGAAATAGCTGCAGCAGGAACAGAATGGGGCAGGACCACACAGCCCCCCAACTTTGCCAAGGCCTGCACAGGCACAGAGTGACTCGGAGGAGGAACAACCTGAGCCTGCCCCAGTAGGCAGAAGGAGACATGCCAAGTATGCCCTGGCCTTGGCAAAGAGGCCACACATAGCACATACACTTGCACAGGAGGAACCCAGGGAATAACACCTCACTCTGACTCTTACATATAGTAAAAGGGATGCCAAACATTATGCTACCTATGCTTAACCATGTGTAGGGAGTGTACTATGTGCATTTGACATAGGCAGCCCTGTAGCACCACCCTCAGTACTGGAACACCCACAAGGTAAGTGACTCACACATGCCAGGCATGGGGGCGTTCACATACCCAACAACAGTCACAGCCAGCAGGACAGGAATAGACAAACACAAACAAAGGCTGTGCTATGGCCTCTGAATGAGGCCTGTGGGTAACCTCCCCCCAGGACTACACAGACAGACTACAGCAGGTCATGCAGTGGGATGTCAGTTCTGAAGGGTAGGAAGTCAGAAACTAATATGTAGGCTAAGATCTGTAGTACACTGGTATGCCTGTAGTCAGCACAATAGGTAAGCCTACAGAATGAAATGGAGTACCCAACATACCAGTACAGTCCTAGCAAATGTGTCAGGTGTGCCCCCCATGAATGAAAAAGACTCCACAAACTGTTAAAAACACTAAGAGCGGAAAAAAAGAGCCGAGACTTAAACCGATTAATATGCGAAGACAATATAGTAAAACTGTTTACTGAAAACTGTTTTATTTAGCGCTTTCGGAAACGTCAATACGCTTCCTTTTTCAGATTCCGAACAAGAAAAAATCAAAAAGACATTAACCAACAACCAAAATGTCATTTTTAAAATCAATGAAAGTAGTCATGTGATAAATGTTAACCTATTACAATATTTAGCCTTAATTAAATAACTTATAGCTTAAAGTCAACTGTGACTATCTTGCAAGAAAGTTTTAATGCCCCATAAATTAATTAAAATGTTGGGCATTCAACATTTTAAAATTACAATATTCTATTGTAGCAAAAATATAAGTAAAAACAACATAAATGGACTAATCAGCCCATTTTCGTAAATGCAGCAGAACCAAAATCTCCTAAACGCAATAATCACTTGTAACTTAAACCTAAAACATCAAGAAAATATCCACCCTAAGCACATCCTAAATGTGGGTAGATACATATTAATAGGGCACTTCACTGAAAATTAACAAAAGAAGTGTTTCTGACAGTTTTTTACCTTTTCTGAGCAAGTTTTTTCAGGATACATGCAATAGAAATCTGTTCATTAAGACCTGAAGGGAATGAGGCTGCAGTTCTAATCTGCCAGCATAGTTCCTCCACCTCCAAATGTATTTGCCATGGTCCTGTGTAAGGGGTATCGTCAACCTGCTTAAGCACAGTGAACTTGAACTGATGGTTCGGATGTTCAATAATGTGATTAGCCAACGCGTTATTTATATCTCTTTTTGAAATAGCGTAAGCATGCTCATAAATGCATTGTTTGAACTTACGCTCAGTCTTCCCTATATAAAACGTGTGGCATGTATACATGTTGCCACATAAACAATTGCTTTGGTGTTACAGTTGTATTTGCCCTTTACTTTGTATTCAATTTTGTTAACAGTGACCGTGGTTCCTTCTTTAATTAATTTACATTGTGCACAACAGCCGCATTTCCCCATGCCTAATGTCAATGTTTTTAGCTTAGGTCTACCAGTTTCCAAGAGGGTTTTTAAATTAACCCCTCTTCTGAATGTAATCGCTGGTTGGACCCCGGAAACACTCTGAATCTTTTTGTCATTTAAAAGTAATTTCCAATTCTTGCATAATATGTCCCTAATAAAGTGGTGATCTATAGAAAAATTACATAGGAACCTGAGGTTGTGGTTGATGTGATTGTTACAGGACATGTGCAACCTACTATCTCCTTCGTCTTCTGTCTCATGGACCACATTTTCAGCTCCTAGTATAGGGCTAAAATGCCCTATTTTACGTTTGTATTTAACTTCTTCCATGATTTCCCTTATTAGGTTACCAGGATATCCCCTATAGAAACATTACATAGGAACCTGAGGTTGTGGTTGATGTGATTGTTACAGGACATGTGCAACCTACTATCTCCTTTGTCTTCTGTCTCATGGACCACATGTTCAGCTCCTAGTATAGGGCTAAAATGCCCTATTTTACGTTTGTATTTAACTTCTTCCATGATTTCCCTTATTAGGTTACCAGGATATCCCCTATTACGGAACATGTTAGAAAGAGTAATGCATTCAGCAACAAAATCGTTTTCATCCGTTACCATTCTAGCCGCCCGTACCATCTGACCTTTAATGACTGCTTTCTTTTGATGGTACGGGTGACAGCTAGAATAGTGTAGGAAACCGTTGGAATATGTTGGTTTCCTATAGATGTTGCTTTTGAATCTGGAATTCACCTTGTCCTTATGTAGTGAAATGTCCAAAAAACTAATGTGAGTATCGTGAAATTCAAATGTAAACTCCAAAAAATTGGTAAATTTAGAAATGGTTGTGATGAAATGAAGAATGTAGTCTGGACTACCCCTCCATAGTAAAAACATGTCGTCCTGGTACCTAGTGTACCAGGCGATGTGACTTTGGAACATGGGATCTTGGAATAAAAGGGTATTCTCCCATTGGGCCAAAACGCAGTTCACGTAGGCCCCTCCGCAGGGTGAACCCATGGCCACACCTGATGTCTGTACAAATGTGTGGCCTTCGAACCTGAAGAAATTGGAAGAGAGGATCAATTCTAATAGAGTCTCAACCAGATAAATGGTGTTATCATTTACTTTTCTGGCTGAAAGGAACTCTCTAATCCACTCAAGTCCGATATTGTGGGGAATCACAGTATATAAGTCTCTTATATCCACAGTAAGCAACATACGCCGGATTAAATGGAATTTGATTGATCTCATTCAAAAAACTCCAGGAATCCTTGCAAATTTGTGTTTCCTTTGCTATTAGTGGTTTAAGTAGACTATCAATATAAGTTGCACAAGCGCTCATGATAGATCCCCTACCATCAACTATGGGTCTGAAGGGAGGGTTGGGGATAGATTTATGAATTTTTGGCACCCCGAAGAAAGCAGATAACCTAGGTGAAGTCATAGTTAAATACCTATGTAAATCTGTATCAATGTAGTCATCTAAAAATAAATCTTCCAATGAGCTCCTGATTTTCCCATACGCTATATTGATCTCATTAATACTAATCCCCCGATATGGCCCTGACTCCAAATGTGCTAACATTTTATTGACATAATCATAGTAATCCATAAAAATAAGCCCATTCCCTTTATCGGGTTTCATAACCCTAATGTTACATTCCTTCAGAATTCAAATCAAATCTCTCTCTTGCACAGATATATTAGATTTAACCCCTTTAATATGGGGTCTCCTAGCAGCTAAGTGTCTAAAATCTAACTCGCATGCCATGTCAAATACTTTAAGGCTCTGTGACAATGGTGGATTAAAGACACTAGCAATTCTGAAAGGGTTCACAAGGGAAGGCATATTTCCTAACAAAATTCGTAAATTTAATTTGCGTACGAATAATCTCAGATCTATGATAGTTTTTACCATGTCAAAATGTGTGTCTGGAATGAAAGTAAGTCCTTTAGAAAAAAGTCACACATACTCTGGTCAATGCAGAAAGAGGTGAAATTGTAGATTTTAAAGTCCCCTTCAGTGCTATGTACAATACTCGGGTTCACTCGAGGTAAGACTACCTCTTCCTCTGGTTCCATTTGTTCTTCGGGGTGTTCTGATTCCTGTTGGACCTCAAGTTCCTCTGATTGGAACTCTGTCCTTGCCGAAAACCCTGAGCGCTTGATGATTCACTCCTGTTATTGTTGTTTGTTTGCATACTGTTATTTCCCCCATAATTAGCATTATTATTATCATTTCCTTGGTTCTGGTTTCTAAAAGCTTGGTCATCCGTAAAATTCGGGTGTGGTCCACCATGCTGTTGTTGAGGAGGTGTATTGGGGGGAATGAAGGGCAATGAACGTCCTTCCTGCGCACTTCCATTGTTTACATTACTCATACCCCTAAATACAAATCTAGTCTGAGTAACTGGAGGGGGTACCGGGTATGCTTTATTATTAGAGTACTGGAACAAGTCCCTATCAATTTTCTTTTTCTTGTTACCAGATAGCTTTGCCATAGTTGCATCAATACTGGTGAAAATGCACGTGTATTCATACTTGTACCTGGAGAAATCTTGATTGTTTTTGATCTCCAGCTCCAACATTTCTAAATCATGCTGGTAGCTTTCAATTTGTTGCAAATAATGTCCTATAAGTGTCCGCATAAAGTCAAACCCCTGTTTATCAAATAATTCCAGCAACTGTTTATGAAAGCTAGAGCCATTGATCAACCCCACCGGAAACCTCCATTGCCTTAGGCCTTTGGGGACTATTCCTTTCTCCAAACACTCCTCTAAATAAGCCACTTCTAATTGTAGTTTCCTACATTTAAATAATTTATAATCAAATTCACTGATAATAACAGTAATGTCAGTACTAGTACCTTCTTGTTGTTGTGAAAGTCCTGCTGCATCACGAATGTTGTTCGAAAAAAAGTTCCTTTTACTCAAAAAACTATTAATAGAAGGAATAGAACAGCACCCATTCTGTGCTGCTTCATTGTCCTGAACTGTGTGCCTTGGGTGCGCTTCGATTTGTCATTGACCAGCCCCCCATCCTACATAGACATTTAGTAACAGCCAGGTGTGCCCTCCCATCCTGTGTAGAAATGTAGAAATAGTCAGGTGTGCCCAACCACCTTATGTAGAAATGTAGCAACAGTCAAGTGTGTCCCCCCAATCTTGTGTAGAAATGTTGAAATAGTCAGGTGTGCCCCCCCCAGCTATGCAGAAATGTAGTAAGAGTCAATGCCAAATGATAGATGGATACCCTGCAGAGACAGCATGCAACCTGTAGGTGTACAACACAAAGGTCAGCATTGTAGTACAAACTACATGGACTCAATCCACACATTCAATACAGACGGCCATACTGGGCATGCTCACATATTTAAACAGATGAAGGCCCTGTCTGCAAACACCAGTGGACCAGACATAACTGGCAGACACTCCTCAGTATACAACACACATGCTTTGCACACACAATGGACAGGAATACAGAGATATATCTGAGGACAACACACTATAATAAGCCAAAGGTAAGACGTACATAGATGTGTGGAAGAGGGTGACTGTGATAAGGAGCCATGCAGGCCTGTCCCACCCAGCACACAGCCAAAGGGCCACAACTACACGAGGGCTAGATGTCACCCACTGCAGATACTAGCCACCGGTATCTGCCAGCATTACAGAGTATGTGGTGCACGTGCAAACTGTGCAACATGACTGTACAAGGAAGTAGTCATCTAGCAGCTGTATACGTGTACCTGTGAAATATGACCCAGATTGTGCCCGCATGTGGCATGTCAACCCAGGGATGAATGGGTTATGGCCTATGCACACACACTTCCCTCCCTGGAGCCCCACTATGACAAGCATGTTGAGGTCATCCACTGTGAAATACACCTTTGGGAGAGTTGTAGCCCGGTAATCTCTGTGGTGTGTCCCATAACTGTGTACTGCTGTATTGTGATGAACTAGTAAGATTGGAGCCTTGGCAATGGTGTCTTTCTGTTTGTGTAGACAGCAATGCTTTTTAGAGTAGTCACACCCCCTACAATGCTCTACTTAGGGAAGTCTGCTGATGTCATCCACCTATAAATACACCTCTGGGAAGGTTGTAGCCCAATAATCTCCATAGCATGTTCTGTAACTATGTAGTGTGATTAAGTAGTTGTTCTAACCCCAGCCTTGGCAAGTGTGTGTGTAGATGTCTGTCTGTATAGAGAGCAGTGCTTTTTAGGGTAGTCACACTCCCTACAATTCAAATGCTCAACTTTGGCAAGGCTGCTGATGTCACCCTCCTAGAATTACACCTCTGGGAAAGTTGTCACCCAGTAATCTCTGTAGTGGGTCTTGTAACTGCGCATACCGCTGTAGTGTAATATCATAGTTAAATAGGTGTTCTAGTCCCACACATGGCAAGTGTGTGTGTTTGCCTGACTTTGTCTGTGTAGGGAGCAATGCTTTTTAGGGTAGTCACACTCCCTGCAGGTCAAATGCTCAACTTTGGCAAGGCTGTTGATGTCATCCACCTAAAAATACACGTCAGGAAAAGTTGTAGCCTAGTAATCTCTGCAGTGTGCTGTAACTGTGTATTGATAGTGTAATTTAGAACCCTGGTATGGTTCTGTTCCCACTGATGGCATGTCTGGATGTTTTGTGTGTGTTTCAATGTCTGTGTAGGGAGCAATCCGTTAGAGGCTAGTCGCACTCAGTACATTTCAAATGCCTTACTTTGCCAATCTTGCTGATGTCATTCATTGTGAAATACACCTTTGGGGAAGGAGCTCTTCAATAATCCCCTGTGGTGCTTCCTGTAACAGCTCCATGCTGTAGTGTGATATAGACCCCAATTTGGGGTTTGATAACCACCCATGTCAGCTGTGGATGATTTGTGTGTGTCACTGTCTATGTAGGGAGCAATGCATTTTAGGCTAGTCACACTCACTACAATTTGAATGTCCTATTTTGGCAATCCTACTGATGTTATCCAATGTGATACACACCTTGGGGAAGAGGCACTCCCATAATCTCTGTGGTGCGTACTATAACTGCATAGTGCTGTAGTATAATAAACTAGTCAAGTGAGGGTTCTACTCCCAAACATGACAGGTGTGTGTGTGTTTGCAACTTGTATTCTGTGTGAGTCTGTGACACCTGGGCCCAATGCAGAGTGGGTTTTGCAAATTTCTTATATGGTGGACCTAGTATATATCACAATGTCCACCATACAGGGATAACTGATGTGAAATAGCTGAGAGGCTGGGGTGCAAATCCATACCCATACATGTGACATCAAGGCCAATCACAGCTAGCAACCTCAATGGTACCCAGAGCACACATTCAACCCATGTCTCATACACACACATGCCTAGGCAACAGCCAATATGTGGGTAGTACACTTCATATTGGCCACTGATAGTAACTATGGAGTGATTGCAGTGGGCTACAGAAGGCATGGCACCCTGTCCATCTGTCCAATAGGCATGTACATGCAGACAGTGCACCTTCCCCATGTTCCCTAATGTACACCTGCAACACCTGTGATGCCATCACATGTGACCAACAAAGGACATACCATGCCTGACAACATGCCCTGTATGGACAGATGCCACAGACACCAAGGAATGCCATTAGGATGCAATCTATATAGGTGCAGGGTAAATTTGCTATCCATTACCAGTTCCCACCACAGGTGGCCAAGACTGGCACATCTGATGATAATCTGTGTACACAACATGGGCCAGTCACCCAGGTACAGTTCCACATGTCACTGTACTTGCATGTGTGAGGTGTTCTCATCCCAGACACCATCCATGTCATGGACTAAGGAACACATACATGGCAAGCGATGTACAGCATTGGCCATGCGCAATAGTTATCCAGGTGACTGGATGGTGGATACAATACCCACTTGTGTGGGCAAATGCAGACACTACAGCCCTGAGCCACAATGCAGACCATTGTCATGTAGCCTGATGCCAAGGTATACCCATCATCTAGCCTTGTATAGCTGTCTGGCACAGTCGACCACCACACACCCATGCAGGAATGCACCCATGCATGTCAGTACTGGCACCCTGTGTGGGTGCATGTGAGTTGTATGATGCATATGATCACATCCACACTCACTACAACCCCCATTGGCATACTGAAGCATGCTGTCTGATGTCAGACACCTCCCCTTACTCTCTGCCCATATAACCTCCATATGACCCATGTGATCCATGTGATACCTGTATAGTAATGCGTTGTGACAATCTCACTAGTGATGAGTTGTAATCCTGGCCCTGCCAATTGTGTCAATGTGTGTGCATCCCTGTGAGAGTGTGGCTGTGTTGATACTGGCACCTGTTCATGCAGACAGGCAAGTGAACGTCACCTGCAATATAGCTACCATATTCCTGTTGCAGATGTCACTCACCATCACATATATGTTCTGTGGGCTCCATAACAGGTAACCCATGTGGCTTATCCAATAACTGCATAGAACTGTGATAGCACTACATAGTCATCAGGGGTTTGATACCTTGTGCTGGTAGGTGTGTGACACAGTCATGCTTATGTTTTACTCTCCCACCTCTCACTGACTTGTCTGACTTGTCTTTGCCTATGTCTGCATCTCTCATTCCCTCTATGGTGGATGTGGATACCCTTACCTGTTATGCTTATGCAGCAGCATATGTATTTTAAGAGATGCTCATGATCAGCTGATGGCCTCTGCATGAATTTCAGCCCTCCCCTAGCTGACTGCATGTGGAACAGCTGTGGTAACATTCCCATAGCCAATTGCCTGGCAACACACTGCAATATCTAGGATCATCACATTGGTGTTGGCCCTTTTCATTCACTTTGAGCAGGAACTAGATCTGTTGTTTGGCAAAAGGCATCTCAGATGGACTGGGGATTTACCTCTAACAACATGCACTGTGGAAACAGAGCAACACACATGACGTGGATGTGCCTGACCTGACTATAGACTGCAAGTGCTGCTATACTGCATTTGGAGTAATGTTGGTTTCACAGTGAGTGTGGATATGGCTGTCCACTATGTTTCAATACCTGCCATGTCAGTTCTATGTTTATGAGGAATCCCCATCTGTAGGGTCATCTGCAGACTGGGCAGTGTAGTGTGCCTTTGGTTTTATGTGTTACCCACAGAGCATCTATCTGTGAACTGCAGAAAGTAGTTATCATCTTGTACTGCTTGATGATGGCAGTCTGTAGATGGTGAAAGTCGTGACAGTTACTGACTTCATATCCCTCATAGGACATATGTTGCAACAAACCCTGTCACAACAGAAAATGTATGAGGTTATCACAGCAACATGTCAATATTGGCCCTGTGTATGTGCTTCCAGCCACAACTCTGTCAACCTTTATACATATGTCATGCATTAAGAGGTGCATATGTGCTGTACACCATAATTAGTGTCATCATATCTGATAACAAGCCAGTGAGATATCAGACTGCTACACATGTTATTTACAGTAGGGGTTATATTTGATGACATAACCTGGACATTCTGTGGATGTTTGTACAGTACTGAGGTCTGTGTACTTATGGTGAATGTTGACAGTGTGTGTATTGTTAATATGTAATTTAGCCTGTGTACAGACTGTGGTAGATGTCATTGTTCTAGGCCCCATCCTATCTGATGTTACATGCTGCTCCACTGCATGCTATCATATTGGCTTACATGTTTGTAGGGCCATACACACACATGTCCCATACCACAGACCGCCATCAGACCAAACTGTGTAGCAGCCCAATATATGTACGGTTATTCTGTGAGTGGCACATATGAAGATGGTGTCAAACAGATGCTCCATATACTGTAATATTATGCTAGTGTACCATATGTGGCTGTGGTTGTGTTCACATTGGTTGTGGTTATACACTTCCACACAGGTGTATCTTACCTTGTGCTGTGACATGCCTGTAGAGCCTGCTATATATGCAGGTACATGTGCATTTCCCCATAGGAGATGTAGGCCAGTGTTGAGCCAGTCTGTCTGTAGCCTGCACAGTGCATTGTTACATGCCTAACAGCTTAGTGTACTTTCCCAGTGAGATGTCATGTGCAGATACATGCCAGATGTACTGCTAGTGGGCCTCCCTTAATAGTCATGTATGCCAGACAGAGCAGTGGGATGCTGTACAGATGTATGTCAATATCTAGTGGGTAGTATGTGGTGATGGCACCCCTGTACTAGCGGTTATTGTGTGTCAGGCCAGACAGGGGTGTGTGAATGCATAACCTATGGTGGCAAATGTATACCAGTCGTTATGTGTTATACCCATCTACATGACTGTCAGCATCCATATTGTCAGGCATGATACACATGTTTTGCAGTAAGGGGTTCTGTGTATACCTCTGGACTGTACAGAGTGTGTGAACCTTTCCAGACTACTGTATTAGTATAACTGTTTCACAGTTGCATTACTCTGTTTATATGGATGTCAGTGTCTGAACAGCTATATGACATGGCATATAGACCTGTAATA
The DNA here is from genome assembly GCF_019279795.1 of Protopterus annectens. Taxonomy (NCBI): domain Eukaryota; kingdom Metazoa; phylum Chordata; order Ceratodontiformes; family Protopteridae; genus Protopterus; species Protopterus annectens. Next base: position 1,029,386,829 of record NC_056731.1, on the reverse strand, counting down.
GTAAACAAATAAAGGTTTTACATTTCTGCAAACCTGTGTGTGCTGTTTTTTCCTATGACCTCTCTGTGGGTATATGTTGCAGGCAATGATTGTCATTTGTATGGGTGGCCCATACAGTGTCCAGTTGTTCAGGTGTTAACTGTAGGCATAGTGGCTGTTCCATATTGTGTGCACCTTCTACATATGTATTTTACTGTACATATCTCTGCATGTGTATGTTTAGTCACATGTATATCTATATATATATGTATATATATATATATATATATATATATATATATATATATATATATATATATATATATATATATATATATATGTGTGTATATCTGTATCTGCATATCTGTGTCTGTGTATATGTATCCCGGGGATGTTGACAGCATCCACATTTTACACTTCCTATGGGAGGCGGACTGTCATGCATGATATGTTACCAATACTAGCCTGACATCATATAGGTGGGATGTAGTACTGTTAACATCTTGTTCCCAGTCGTGTCAGGTCCTGGTTATGGAATCTGCAACACTTGATAGTGTATAGTAGGATGGACAAGTTTGGCTGTGCGGGGGTATGCCTATTCGTACAAGACGCATATTGTTTGGGGCCTCTCAACCCCATTAACGGAGCATATGGACATACTTATTTTTGTACCTCTACCATTGCTATCTGCAGATGTATGGACATATATACCTATATATATATATATATATATATATAAATATATATATATATATATATATATATATATATATATATATATATATATATATATATATATATATATATATCTGCTTATCTATATATATATATATATATATATATATATATATATATATATATATATATATATATATATATAAAACTATGTCTGTATATACCTACCTAGATATATATCTGTGTACATATATGTAACTTGCTGTGTATATGTAGACATATAGGTGTAGAAACTTATATGTGTTGATGTAGGCATTTGTATGTATATCTATTCATATTTATATATATGTATATATTTCTAAAGATATATATATATATATATATATATATATATATATATATATATATATATATATATCTACATATATAGATATTTTTTATCTGTTTAGATAATAATATATTTACACACATGCATCTAGATGTTGGTATACATTCTCTGTACTGTTTCATAACTGGGCTGGATGTTTTGTTTCTGAAAACATCAGATTTATGTATATATGGCAAGGCATAGTGGTAAATCACTTTTTCTGTGATGCGGAGGGTAATGGGTTTGATCCTTGCAGAGGCTGTTTATTTTGTTGCTGGGAAGAACACAGGCCATTGGATACCGAGTGATTAAGGCACTTTAAAGCAGTTGTAAGTAGGTTTGCACGTGTTTGCGTGGAGGTAAGCACTGCTAACTTCCGGTTATAGTTTCTTGCAGTCAGTTAGCTTCTAAATTGCTTAATGTGTGTAGGCATTGCTTACCCCTTGCAATCAGGCTTAAACCCACTTACTTCTGCTTAAAAGTGTTTACTCCCACTTACCCCCCACGCTAATTTCTTTAAAAGAAAAGAAAAAAGGGTTGATAGGAAAGTGGTGAAAAAAGAGGCACAAAGAGAAAATAGCCAGGGATGTGCAGGAAGGTGTAGGGAAGGTCCATAGCTGCCCATTTCTTCTACAGCAACAGCTGTGCATATACATTGAATTTGGTGGTAGATTTGGACACTCAAACCCCTTGGTGGGGGAGAGGACAAATATAATTTGTTGTGATGCCAATTAGACCGGATTACATGTGTCCAGTGGACATGTGTGTGAAATGGACAGCTATGTATGGGGCGAGATTTTTTTGTGGGAATAGATTGCCCTGTTTCTTTTTTTTCAGGTGAGAGTGGGATGTTGGGGATGGGTAGTAGGTATATTTGGGGAAGTAGGTTGGGTAGGTTTACAGACAAGACAAACAAGATGCATACAGGGGTGGTATAGGACACATGTGGGGGGTAAACATCTTGGACAGGGAGAGGTGTTTGGAAGTCGCAAGCCCATGAGCCCCCAAATGGAAACAATGGGACTGAGGTCCCCACCCATGGGCAATCACCATTGCACCTTCACGGCCCCAAAGGTGGCTGTGCTGAGGGCTGGGTAGGAGGGGTAGGATCACCCTCTAATTGCACCGCACTGCCCTCAAGCTGGTGTAGCTGGTCTCAAATCTCCTTCTTGAGTTCCCTATGTACCACAGCCAGGACCTGACAACGGGTGACAGGTACCTCTCCGCGCCCGCTTCCAGGGGTGGCCAAGTCCCATCCCCTGAGATGGTTCCACCCGAAGGTGGTGCAGGACCAATGGAGGAGGAGGTCCCAGGCTGGGCCTAAGATGTGCTGGTGCCCGGTGCCATGGCCAGCTGAGTTGGGACAGGTGTTTCCTCTGGGACCAACCTTTCCATAAGAACTATGGTGCTGCGATTTTAAGAAAGATATTGGTTAATACTAGTCAACAACATTCAGGATTAGTTATAACAGCATGCATAGGTATTCCCATTAACCCAAGACACCAGATTTACATCAGTTGCAGAGCGAGCAGAACACATACATATATGGGACAACAGTGGCCATTACAACAGCATGCAGGTTTCATTGATGGCAACAGGCCACCAATATGGTAGTATTGTAACATGGCACATGCATAGAACCAGATGTGAATATTTGTAAACCAATAGGACATATGGCCCAACAAAAGTTTGGAGTGTACACGTACCCATTGAGGTGTGTAATTAGGTTATTGTTGCACATATGGTGGGGGTGAGAGAGAGAGGTAAATTAGCTAATATATCCCTGTAGTTTTCACAACTTTCTTAGTCACTGCAGTGATCTGTCCCTTACATGTATTATTACACTACCCAATGGCCTTACTTTGTACAATGGCATGTTTGTAGATTAGTACATACATGGACTGTGTCTTACGTATAGTCTACACCTCTTACCTGGTATAGCTGTGGAAAAGATCATTGTTAACACTACCTGACAATTTCTACACATACTCCAAGATTCCATGTTGATATTATACACATACCTAACAATCTGTTATTGCACACACTCTGGTCAAGGCTTGACAGGATGCAGGTGTCAAGGTGACATATTTTAAGAATTGCTATCATACACTTTGGCTGAGATGCTACAATGACAGGTTTGTTTTCATATACATTCTCTGACTACGTACAGGTCTGACTATCAGTTATATGTCAGTAAAGACTGCCTACATTTCTTGGATCATCACACTGATTTGTCAGGGTAACAGGTTACCAGACAGCAGATGTGGGTTATTTATCTGGACATGCTGGACAGATCAGAACAGTTGAGGGGTATGACTATGCATACAGCTTACTACCTGAACATTCTGCCACAGTCTGTACAGTTGATGGTTATGATTATGCTTACAGCTGACTATCTGAAAATTCTAGCAAATTCTGTACAGTTGTTGGGTCTAATTATGCATATAACTTTCTATTTGAACATTCTCACAAACTCTGTACAGTTGTAGGGTATGATTATACATACAACTTACTACCATTCCCGGGATTCAAACCCTTGCTGTGTGTGGTAAAATTAGTAGAGTTGACATCACAATACATTGTGCTATCAGGGAATTGGTGAGAATATTTACAATGTTTTCTGTCTAAGTCTCCCTCAGTTGTACAATATGACTGACCTCTTGGGACTTCCAACATTGTTATACTGAACTTCCTACACATTTTATCTATGTTCAACAGTGTGGGTAATACTGCTTAATAAAACAGTACTATTTATAGAATGCAACACTACAACAACATATGAAAGCAGAATGTACACAAGCACTCCAGGGGTTATACTTTTATTCACAAGATATTGCACCTTTATTTACACACAACCTATATGACAGTTTTCCTCCCATATTGTCTAGTTTATTCAGTACATCCCATACACAATATATTTTTATACTGGTACAACACTTTCTAGAACTGGTATATTTATTTGTTATGACAGTACAAGCAAGATTATTACTAACCTGCCTTGCGACACAGACTTTGCAACCTAGCAGCATGGGCTTGCTGGTTCACAGCCTGCTCATCTGCAGCTATCAGGGAAATACAGTGATATTTAGCCATTACCTATCCATACTATACACAAGCTAGGCAATCAGAATGAGTACTTACTCAGTGCTGGGGCATCGGCCTTCTGCCTTGATTCTTGAATACACTGCTCCAAGAGATCTCCCCTCCACTGCTTCAGGTCAGCATGGTGATGCCTGACCTGATCACCAGACCAGGGGATACCTGTGGCACCGGTGAGGTCACGGGAGAGACTTTCCCAGGCCTCCACTTTATACTGAGAGCCCTGGTACTGACCCTGTAGTAGTCTCTGCTCGTGGTGTTTTACCAGGAGCCATACCATGAATCTGGGCTCCTCGATGCCCCAGTGCTGCGCTCAAAATCCGAGTGCCTTCCCCAACTCCAACCATTCTGCCTACAGTAGGGAGCTACAACCAGTTATGGGAAGTATTCACACCTGTGGGGTTGAAATACACCCAACTTCCCCCACTTTTCCATGATTGGATGGTTTTGAAAAGGCTAAGCTATGCCTGCTTACCTAATGTTGGCATTGCTTAAAGGGGTATACCACTGGACAGATTGATTTAGCCAGCCTACACATTGCTTACACCAAATAAGCTGAGCTGTGCAATGCTTAGCATTGCTTCATATTTAATTTGCATTATATTTTCCTTTTGGCATTGATTTATTATTCGTTACATATATATATATATGTCTGGTATCATTGATTCATATGTATGTACACTGTATGGGATCCTGGGGACTTCAACACTTTATTACAAGAACACCTCACATCTGGCCTTACTGCAGTACTCCAGGTCACATATTTATGTTATGTAGTGGGTTATACAACATCACACTGTACATAGATTCCATTCACATGTTCAATTTGATTTTCCTATGGTGAGGATTTGTTTGCTGAAACCTCAGTCTTAAGTGCTGCTATGATGGCTTAGTGGTTAACTACTGTGATTATAGTGTATAGTATCCTGGGTTCAAGGCCTTCCAGAGGCTGTTTACTTTGTTGCTGGGAGAACACTGGCTGTTGGATATAGAGTGATTAAGGCACTTTAAAGCCGTTGTAAGTGGGTTGACGCAGGTTTGCATGATGGTAAGCACTGCTAACCTGCCTTTACATCTGCTTATACAGTGTTAGCTTTAGAATTGCTTAACCAGTGTGGGCATTGCTTACTGCTGCACAAACAGGCTTAGGCCCACTTACTAGTACTTAAATATGCTTACTACTGCTTATTTGTGCTTAAACCTGCTTACTAGTGACTTATTCATTATGACAGTGACACTTCACATGTGCATTTCCTGTAGTACTCCACTTCATAAATATATGTTATTTAGTGGGTTTTGCAACAAAAATATTGGTCATAACGTGCTTTGCCATGGAAAATGGAATGTGCTGCAGTAGGACTCGAACTAGGAATGCCTGCGTGTAAGGCGAATGCTTGCCATTACACTATTACGATGCTGCTTCAATTGCATATATCTTCCTTGTTATCCTCTTCAGCCTTTTAAGCTGCTTTAACCGTAGCTAAGCGATGGGCACACCTGTGCACCTATGATTAGCTTTAATCGGATATTTAAAAAAATGGGTTTCTTTATTTTATTTTTATGTACTGTTGCTTTTGTACAGATAGGGGACTGGTGGTATGGATATGCAAACACCTGTGAGTGGTCTCGCTCATTCCTTACCCCTTTCTCCTGTTCTACATTGCAGGGGCATGTTTATTCTGAGAGCTCTGCTCTCAGACATGCCCCATGCACTTCTACACGCTCCATGTAAGCCTAGGAGCTCGGGCAGCCCACCTTGTTAATATGCATGGCACAGTGCCATCCTGCTTTTAAGCGGGCATTTCCATGCAGGACTAAGCTAGTCCTGCATGGAAGTTTAGTAAATCTGGGGGTCTGTGTAGGCTTCATGCAAAGCCTACATGGAGTTTATTGAATTCCTGGATTCAACTATCAAAAAACATTATCTACAACTGCAACCTGTCATAAATGCACCTGATAACCTCCCAAGTAAGTATCTTAAAATGGCAGATGATGCCATAGCCTTTTCCATCTCCATTCTGAGAAATTAGTCCATCTTTAAAAATGTTGTCCCATCCATATGGAAAAAAAAAATTTTATACTATCCCTAGAGAAAGGAGGCACCTCAATAACATTTTCTAATTATAGACCTATAGTTGTTCTATTCTACCATATCTAAGATGCTGGAGAAATGCCTACATATTTAGGTTCATAGGAGAATACCAGACTGACTGTTTCAAGAAGCTATTTTAAGCTTAGATAAATACTTGAGATTAGAATCAAACACTGCGCTTTGTGTGTATAAAGTGAAGACCTTAAGCATTATGCAAAACGTACCCCTAGTGCTTTGCTCATACTTTTTGTGTGTATCAATGACTTAATGGTATTTGAACCTATGGATAATCAAACTCCATATACATTGCTACATTGTCCAACCAACTCAGTTAATGTACATCCCAACTATATATCAGAAAATCAACTACTCTTTTCTATGTAGCATGGCTATAGGCCTCAGTATAGCATTTTGTTTCACTTCACTTGTATTGTAAACACACACAAAAATTAAGGCAATATAAGCTCTTCACTTTTCTTAGCCTTATATGGAGGCTTTGATACCATGTCCAATGAATCACTCTAATTTCAAATCTCTAACATAGGAAAAGCAAATACTTGTCTACATCGTTTCCATAGTTACCAATTCAACAGGTGGTAGGCAGTCAAATGGAAGCACGATACATCCACTTTTCTCCCCGCAGAAATACGAGTGTTTTATATTACATATCCTGCTCTTCAACCTCTTTATTAATAATCTTCATACTGCCAGCAAACAAGCCACTATAGAGCAATATGCTGTTGACTCTACCCTGATCAACTCAGCAAAAACCCTAACACAATTTCAACAGACAAAGCAGCCTGCATTCTCCACAACTGAATCTTGGATAAACAACTCTCATCTCCTACTACACCTCAATAAAATAAAATTATTATTATTCATGCCTAAACCTCCTCTTAAACCAAAACACATCCTTTAGTATCATCTCTGCTAACAACTCTTAGATCGAAAAAGTTCACCAGTCTAAAGTCTTATATGTCATCGTTGATGACCAGATAGCATTTGGTCAAAGTATTAACTAAGGCATGAAGAAAATATACCAGAAACTAGGCCCTTTATACAGAGTAAAGCATTTTTTCACTGATGAAGCCAGAAAATGTTTAGCACCTGGTTACTTACTTATCGCCTTCTGTACTGTATACTTCCACCATTTTCAGTAACCTGCACGCCACATTGCTGGCAAAGCTAGAAGAATGTTATATCAAAGCTGAGAGATTTGCCACAACCCATCACTACCCAGTCATACAACTGTCTTGCACACAGGGATCTTATTTGGCAAGAAATACTCCCCTAGTTATTATTATCAAAATTTGCTACTGTACACAAAATATTCTACAATGCAGACAACTGTCCAACCATAAAAACGTCATAAAACTCTGTTCCTCTGAAAGACAACTAAGATCAAAAGACAAGTCTCTGCTTGCCACAATGAAGCCTTAAAATTCTTCCTATGTAATTATAAATTACATAATTATAATTATGTCTTAGATAGTTTAGGATAGGGGCTGTGTTTTTTTTTTTTGGTTATGAAGCTTCCTAATACACTTATTTTGGGATGGAAATCATTGTAGCCAGTTGCATTTTTTGAATGGTCAGTTGTATTTTGATAAGTGTGTTGCCAGCAGTTCCATTACAGAGGGGGCGTTTGGCTCTTGTAAGGAAAATGGGGTTTGTTTATTCACTAGGATTAGGCACAGTCAGTAAAATGTTTGCAGCAGCGTACTATATGGGTTTTGTTTGATTTCATTTGAGATATGTTCCCTTTTATTAATAACTTCCATGTAGATTATCACTCACTCTATGCTGCAGTTGTTAGATAATTGAAATATCCTTCTAACGCATACCTCTCAAGTGTACCTCATTACGAGGAACGTACCTCATTTGAGGTCTTAAAAAGTTCATGTTCCTCCAAGTTCCTCAAATGTTCCACATTGAAAGACTCTGTCACACATTCAGTGTTAGGAATTTTTTTTAGTGAAATAAATAGAAATGAATCATATTAATTCATTAAAATATCTTCTTTATAAGTAAAACCAGCATATTTTAACCATCCTATGACCTTCCTAGTTGAAGTTGTTAGTAAGCCATTAGTATGTGTTCCACATTTTGCCCATTTGTTCCACATTATGAGGGCTAGTGTTCCTCATTTTAGAGATGGAAGGTTGAGAGCTATGTTCTAACGAACACCTTTTTCTTGGGTAATTTCATTGTCAAGTGATGCTGTAGTGGTCGAGGATGGAAGAATGATATCTGGGTTATCTCTCCAGTTCTAGGGTTGAGTATTGGTGGTCTGTAGACAGATAGTAGCCATAATGTGATTGAAATGTTGGAGATAATCGGAGGCTGTCATGTGCTGCTGATGTCCTAGACTTCATGAGCTGACTGGAGAGGATTGTGGGGGAGTCTGTTTTGCACATTGTGCTTTGAAAAGTGGTTGTAGTGATATGCAAATATCGATAAATCTTTAGCCCCTTGCTCTGACTGTTTTCAATAGTTCTCACTGCCCCTACAGTTAAACATTTTTTTTTCTTCCTTGCTTCTTAATGGTTTCCAAAATATAATGAATTGTTTTGAGTCATTCCTTAGCTGTCTATATCTGAATTGATCTGCGGGAGATTTTCTGGTATGCCATGTAATCCAGGCTTTGTTTATAAGTGACATTTTTTGTCTGGTTTCTTTAGAAAGCCATGGGGTGACTTTTGTTTTCATTCTAATCAATTGTGCTGGTGCATGTATGTCAAGAATGGCCAGGAATTTGGTATTAAATTAGGTTACAGCCTCTTCCAGTGGAAGATGCTTAAGAACTGACCAATTATATGCTTTGAGTTAATTTTTAAAACTAGGGAGGTTGAATTTCTTGCTGTTCCTTATTCTTTTGTAAGTGGGTTGGTTAGGGATATTGGCTTTGTGCCTGATTATATAGGTTAGAAAGTGATCACTTATGTCATCAGGCAGAGTCCCAGCCTTATACATGTAGTGATCACTATTAATGAGTATCCAATCTAGGGTGCCTTTTTTATTGTTAGGTTTACTGATCTTAGTGGGGAAGGATATGATCTGCTTAAATTCATGAAAGTTTACATGGAGAGTAGGGGGATCTGTAGAGCAAGAGTACCAATCTATGTTAAAATCACCAAGAACAATGGTTTATTGAGGGTAGCTATCTGACAGCCAGCAAAGAAAATCTTCAAGGGTGTTTGTGTTATTGCCTGGGGGGATATAAACACAGACTATACTTATGCATTTGTCCTCATTAATTTGTAGTTTAGTAATGAGGATTACAGAATTATCTACTCAAGTTGTTTGTGGAGTGACACAGTTCATTTCCAGTGTACTTTTATATAGAACAGCTACCCCACCTTCCTTCCTAGTGGTGTGGTCAAGCCTTAGTATGTTGTAACCTGGAGAAATATCCAATGTGTCCCCACTTCTGTCTCTGAAAGGTCTCCATGTCAAATATTGTGAGCGCTATACATACCTCAGTAACTACACATACAGGAAGGCCACACATCCCCTTAGTGCCTGAGTGTGGACCATACTTGCTCAGTAAAGCCCTTACAATATCCTTGCACACTCAAAACCTAACAAAGACTTTCTGATTATCAATGTTATAATGAATAATTTTCTGTCTATATCTTCGCCTTCTTGGCTGGCAAGCAGCACTGGGTGAAAGGGGTTTTGGGTCAGCCACGACAAGCAACTTACACCTAGAAATAGCTAAGCTATCAGCAAAAGGCAACATCTTCAACAATCACAAAGCAGACAGAAAAGACATGATTCCACCTTTTATAAAGTATCTGAATTATGTGGAAATGCAGCAAAATATGAATATAAATCAAAATTAGCTTAGGAACTTTTACTTAATTTCTACATCATTTGAATATGATTATTTGAGACTATCATGCATAAGTGTAAATGGCCTCTGTAAATCGCAGCAGTAATGCGCATACTAACAGTGTCAATTGTATTAGCATCTTTGCTTAACTATGAATGCCACTTATATATTTCATACCATGTATTTAATGCCAAATTAAAGTCACAATACCAGACCTGAACATTTTTAAAAGAATAATGAGCTCCAAATATGCCTAAACTATCATTAAAATCATACTAGAACTTAAAATGGTGGGTATTTAGTTTCCAGATATGAAATCTTACACTTTAGCCACCATTTGCAGGAGAGCTGTATATTGGATATATGTTTCTTATGCCATAAAATGGAATTAAATGCATAGAAATTAAGTAGAAAAAAGAAAAAAATAAGCTGAGTAATAAAACTAACAGATAATCAAATATGGCTAGCATTATTTAGTGGCAGTCAATACTGTAATCCTAATAAAAAGCAGTTCTAGTTACATAAACAAAATAATGAAATGTCTTAAAATTATGTTATACAGAATTAAAACAAATATCTATTTTCTACATTTTCATATTTTTTCCAAAGAATATGTTACAGAATGCTTTACTTGTGAAATATTATTGACTGGAAGTGGAGAGATTCACATTTGGTTCAGCTGCTTACAAAATTCTACTTTAGTTCAGATAACTTAAGCACACAAACCATTCACTTCTCAGCCCGACATCTGCTCAAAAATCATAGCAAGCACTAATAAACCTTAGCACTAGACCACACCCATACTGTAGAGAAGGACAAGGCTCTCTATTTGACCTTACCAGTCAATCAGTAAAACAGCTCACTGTACCTATCCAGGCATGTCCAGAGGGCAGTTTCAGGTGTACTCTCCGGTCCAACTAGTGAATCTGGGCATTTTGAGGCAATGTTACAACTGCCTCATGTACACAGACAACCCTCTTCTCCTACCACCAAACACCAATACATGTGAGAGATGCAATTATACAGCCAAACTGGAGACTAAACTCTCTCAACCCAAGACTGGAACAGACAGTCAAGAGGAAAAGGAAATTACCTGCATCACACCACCAGTCTCACATAGACCTATTAAACCAGCACTGACAAAAAACATACATAAATACACAAAAACATACTCAGAGGCTCTAAATAAAAATCTGCAAAAGCAACAGAGATCTCCAAAGCAGACATCCAAGCAACCTCCACCCCCCAACACAAACCATGAAACACATACTTCACAAAACCAGTGTGCCACGCAATCACAGCCCTTAAGGCAAAATAACATACCCAACACACTAGTAATAGGTGACTCTATAGTCTGGCACACTGACATTCCACTCACTAGGTTGAACAAGGAGAAGGTTACTGTTGGGTGCCAGGATCCACCACATAACACAAGCACTCAGGTCACTCCAGAACAAGTACAAATATGACTCTGTCATTGTCCACATTGGTGGGAAAGACCTGAGCCATACCTCCCTGGACTACATGAAAAGAGACATGGAAGAGCTCTCTGATCACGTAGCCCAGAATGGTATGACCCTGACCCTGATTAGCATCCTGCCCTCTCCAAGAATGATACCACAGTATAAAGAAAAAAATATCAATTTCAACAATTGTCTAAGCTTCTGGAGTCATTCAAAGGTGCTCCAGTGTCTGTCAGCCTGGGATGACATTCTCGACAAGTCACGCTATTTCACTAGAGATGGCTTGCACCTGTCACCCTTGGGCTTTCAAATACTGGCCAAGGCTCTTGCCACCCCCATAGTGCCTTTTTTAGGCAATGCTCAAAAGACAAACCCACTGCCATAAATAACACAAGTAACAAAAAAATGAGGGTAATGCTACTCAATGCCAGAAGTCTAAACCTCAAAATGCATGCACTTGCGGCATTCCTCAGTATGGAGAAAATCAATATATTTACAGTAACAGAAAACTGGTTTAAGGCTCCAGAAAGCACCCCAGCACTAACAGACTACAACTCATACCATACATTTTGGTCACAAAACCGAAATAAAAAAAGGTGGGGGCGTATCCACATTCATAAAGGATACCCACACCTCCAGGTTAGTGGCACAGCACAATGCTTCAGAGCTCATCCACGTGCAACTAACAATGGGCAGAACTGCAATTCAAATTGTAGCTTGCTACAGATTACCCACCATGTCCTAGGACCCCCATTTCACATTTCTGGAAATACTGGGAAACTTAAAGGTCCTACCAAACAACCTGATATTGGGTGATTTCAATTACCCAAACATTAACTGGGAGAACTACTCAAGTACTAACTCCCTTGCCCAACATTTCCTAGAATTTATAAACTCAAACACCCTGGATCAACTGGTCAATGCCCCCACTGAAGGTGACAACATATTGGACCTGGTCATCACCACATGGGCGACCAGTGTTCCACACCAGAGGTCAACCCTCGCTGGTAAGATCTGACCATAAACTAATCACTCTGAATATCCACATTCCGCCCCCAAACCCCATCAAAGAAACCATCTTGAAAAAGTTTTCAAAAGCAAACTTCACGTTACTTAAGTCCGAGGTGGAAAGTTTCAAATCCCCCATGCTAAAGGATAATGCTGCCCAAGCTGCAAAATCCTTTACTAATACAATCTACGGGCACCTACAAGAATGAATGGATCATGCTATCCCAAGCAAAACCAAGACTCACTCCTCCAAGAAAAGGAAACCAGTCTGGTGGACTCCTGCCATAAACAACCTATACAATAGAAGGAGGAAACTAGTACAGAAAAGAGTAAAATCCCAAGAGGGAAAGACATTCCTGATCAGTATCAACAAGAAACTACGATCCCTCATAAAATCATTCAAGGCTAGCTTTGAAAGAAAAATTGCCAAGGACTCCAAAGATAACCACAAGGCATTCTTTAGCTATGCCAAGAATCTAAGTGGCAATTTCCAGATCTGCTCGGAGTTAGTGCAGAATGGCACAAAATAACCTGAACCGACCAATATCACCAACATTCTGACAGACAGGTTGAGTGCAAACATTACCCCCTCTCACCCCCAAAAGGGCCCATAACCATACCAGAAGAATGTAGTGCCCCTGAAATCACAGATACTCAGGTTAAAACAGCCCTCTCCAAAGCCAAAAACACAGCATCAGTGGGACCTGACAGTGTCCTAGGCTGCATACTACATGAGATCAAAGATGAACTAACCCCTCACCTAAACACATTGTTCAAACTCAGCCTCTCCACAGGCTATGTGCCCATAGAGTGGCACACAGCAATGGTTATTCCACTCCACAAAGGTGGAGCCACAACAGACCCTGGTAATTATTACCCTATAAGCCTGACTAGCTTGGTCTGCAAGGCTATGGAGCGCAACATCATGGATCTCATTAACAGAGACATTGGGAACCTCCAAACACTGGACCCTACCCAGTTCGGCTTTGTTAAGGGCAGATCATGCCTCCTAAACCTAGTGGACTTCATTGAGGCAGTTACCAAGTCTATAGATGAGGGAAAGGTGGTCCACATAGCCTACCTAGACCTCGCAAAGGCCTTTGACACCATTCCCCATTCTGATATTATAGACAAGCTCACCAGCCTGAACATAAACCCCTACATCATGAGATGGGTTGCCAACTGGCTCACGGACAGAACCCAAATAGTAAGAGTTGGGGGAACTAGGTCTGACTCTAAACAGGTTACAAGTGATGTTCCCCAGGGCTCAGTCCTAGGACCCAACTGTTTGGCATATATTTCTCAGAGGTAAAGGCAAGCACAGAAGGACTATGGCTGACCAAGTTCACAGACGACTGCAAACTAGGGGCTATAATTGACTCTCCGGCTGACACCGACATCCTCCAAAAGGGTCTCACTGAGACAGACACCTGGTGTCAAAACTATGGCCTCAAGCTAAATGCCAAAAAGTGCATAGTCATCCCCTTTGGAAAAAACAAAGTACCCACAAATTACCACATAGGTGGTAGCCCCCTAAATACAGAAGATGAAATAAGGGATCTGGGGACACAAGTAGATGGTAATCTCTCCTTTGATAATCACATTGCCAAAGTGGTTAGAAAATCCCTCTATGTGACCCACCTAATCACAAAAGGGTTTGCATCCAGATCAAAAGAGGTCATTGTGCACCTCTACACATCACTCATCAGACCAGACCCATTATAGAGTACAACGCCCCATTTGGGATGTACCTTACAAGACACCTGCAACAGCTGGAAAGACCACAGAAGTACCTCACCAAGAGGATCACTGGCCTCAAACAGATGCCCTATGCAGCTTGGCTGAAGAAACTCCAGCTGTACTTGGTTGCATACCGCCTACTCAGAGGTGATCTCTGCCTGACATACAAGGCCATGTCCAACCCAGAACTGATGGACATGCTCCATCTAAAGAAAACCATATCCCCTTGAGACACATGCTCTAGGGATCTAAACCACACCACAACAATAAACAGGACATGCTGGAGGGATAGATCCCTGTCACAGAGACTTCCCACGCTCCGGAACAAGATTCCAATCTACATTAGGCAGAGCTCCTCACTAACACTCTTCAAGAGAAACCATGACGAGTGGATGGGAAACAGGAAGTTTACCGCGGGGATCACTTCAGTGGCTCTGCTGGACAGAGGCACAAGGAACTAATCTAAGGGGGCGGTGAAAGCCAACACATTCTGGCTAGGCTTATAAATGCCTTTGGGCAGATAGCCTAGTACCTACCTATGAACCTATGAACCTATATAGAGCATTATTACAAAACTCGAACTAGCTGACAATAAATGGATGTTACAAAAACCAATAATGCCACTGTGGAAATAAAGGTACCAGTGAAAGTCAACAAATAAATTAAAACAATCCAATAAATCCACTCGACCTCCAAGGCAGATATAATAAAATTTTAATATACGGTAAGTGCTTTCATGCCCCACTGAGCACTTCTTCAGACCACAGAAATGTGTTAAAATAACATCATTAAATACATTACTCTATTTCAAAAACATCAATCGCATAGAATCAATAAAATCACTTAAACAATCTCCGCCCCTTTAAAAAGGTTTTAAAGGGACTGGACCATTTAGCCCTGGTGGTGCATCACTATGTAACCTGATGATCCAATTACTCCCTTTGTTCAAGGATATTGTTAGACTCTCCTAGTCTCATATTGGTTACTATCTGCTCTAACACTCAAAATTTAAACATATGAGTAAAATCTCTATTCATTACATGAGTGGCCAAGGCATTTCTGGAGTCAAATTTCTTGATAGCTAATAGATGTCCACGTATCCTATCTCTCAGTTACCTCTTAGTCTTACCTACATAGAAACTATAACATGATTGGCAAGTTGCCAAGTAGACCACAAAGGTGCTATTACAGTTAGTTTTGAAATTACTAGAATATTCAAAATGCATGACAGGGAGTATAAAAGAAGGGTGTGTATCTATATATGCACAAAAATTACAATTTCCACATATCGATGTAAAATCAACTCCCTCATTAATGAGTGTCTAATCTATCATAACATAACATGCGTTTAATATTATGTTTATTTTTAAAGATAAAGTTAAGTTGTGGTCCTACAACCTGACTAATCTTCTCTTCTGTCATAAGAACTGGCCAATTCCTTTTAATAATATCACAAAATGATCCAGGATCATTGGTATAGTGCATAGAAAAACTAACTACATGCTGTTTGTTATATTGTTTATCACTAGTATAGATGTAGTAGTATTGTGATGCAAGAATGGTTGTGCATTAGTATGCCTAAGCTGAATAACCTCTTTTGCCATCTGATTAACTTCTTTGTATCTATACCCTCTGACTCTACATTCATTAGTTATCCTAACTAGATCTTTCTCAAATACAGCCTGAGCACTATCTAGCCTTGAGACACGCATGCCCTGTCCTTTTAATACATTCTTACATATTCTATTGGGGTGCATGCTGTCCCTATGTAAAGTGGCATTAACTCTGCATTCCTTTCTATACATGTGAGTTGCTATATGGCTATCAGGAGTTTTATATAATCTAACGTCCAAGAAATCCATAGAAGTTTATGAAAAATGGTAGGTAAATCTTAAAAAGCTTGTAGTTGTATGTAGGTAATCTACAAATTGTGGTATTAATTCACTAGGACCTTTGCATAAAATAAGTAAATCATTTACAAACCTCTTAAAAAAGACTATATATCTCTTATAAATATGTTCACATAGTGCATCACAATACCACTACATCTTATACTAGTGATAAACAAACAGCATGTAGTTAAATTTTCTATGCACTATACCAATGATCCTGGATCATTTTGTGATATTATTAAAAGGAATTGGCCAGTTCTTATGACAGAAGAGAAGATTAGTCAGGTTGTAGGACCACAACTTAAATTTATCTTTAAAAATAAACATAATCTTAAATGCATTTTATGTTATGATAGATTAGACACTCATATTAATGAGGGAGTTGGTTTTACATCGATATGTGGAAATTGTAATTTTTGTGCATATATAGATACACACCCTTCTTTTATACTCCCTGTCATGCATTTTGAATATTCTAGTAATTTCAAAACTAACTGTACTAGCACCTTTGTGGTCTACTTGGTAACTTGCCAATCATGTTATAGTTTCTATGTAGGTAAGACTAAGAGGCAACTGAGAGATAGGATACGTGAACATATATTATCTATCAAGAAATTTGACTCCAGAAATGCCTTGGCCACTCATGTAATGAATAGAGACCCTACTCATATGTTTAAATTTAGAGTGTTAAAGCAGATTGTAACCAATATGGGACTAGAAGATTCTAACAATATCCTTGAACAAAGGAAGACTAATTGGATCATCAGGTTACATAGTGATGCACCACCAGGGCTAAATGGTCCAGTCCCTTTAAAACCTTTTTTAAAGGGGTAGAGATTGTTTAAGTGACTTTTATTGATGCTTCTATGTGATAGGTGTTTTTGAAAAAGAGTAATGCATTTAATGATGTTATTTTAACATATTTGTGTGGTCTGAAGAAGTGTTCAGTGGGGCATGAAAGCGCTTACCATATATTAATTAAAGTTTTATTATATCTGCCTTGGAGGTCGAGTTGATTTATTGGATTGTTTTAATAAATGGATGTTGTTTCAAAGTGTACATTTGTAGTCAGTAAGTTATACATTAGTGAATTACAAATATACCCAGAAGAAATAAACCATCTTTCTTTGACTTCACCCAAACAGCCTTCTGCATCAGTCCTTTCAGTTGCCAATTGGGTTGATTTAAATTACAGCAAATTAATACAAAATACTGGAAATTTTTAAAGTAAATACATTACTTGCATTAATAATTTACAAAAAATGTTTAATACTGAAATCTGTAAATAAATCAATTCATCATTGTGAAAAATATTTTCTTTTAAGTTATTACACTGGGTTTTTGTAATCTCGAAAGGCTTGTAAAATATATGAGTAGTCTTTAAATTTTGTGTTAACATTAAGACATTTACACAATTATTGCAAACATGTAAACTTCAAATAACTAAACCTGCAGCACTAGTTAATATTTTTATTCTTTCGTGTGTTAAAATGGCAAAATATGCAGCCATTAGTGTCTATTAATTGCCAGAAAGATAGTAAGAAAAATTATGAAAACAAACCTACTTTAATTTCTGTCTCTGACTTTATTAATATAATATTTTTTCTGGAAAGGCATTATTACTTTGTGCACAAAAGCATAAGGATTCCATACTAGACTCTAAATTCTGGCCAAAAATTATATTCCTTTGGAAGAAAAACAATTATGAGACTTTAATACTTGATTTTTGTGTATAAAACCCAAACAATATAATATCATGTAACAATATCAAATTAAACATATTTGGCAGGATTCACGAAGCCTCCATGTAAGAGTTATAACTCTTACACGGAGGCTGCAGTTAAACAGAGTGATGTCAGCATGCTCTGCATATTCATGAGAGCATGCTGAATCACACCTAAGGATAACACGGTCTGTGTAAGAAAGTAGGGGGCGTGTCCGTAGGCCGAGCCCTGTAAGCGGACACGCCCCCAGAAGAGTAAAAGTGCCCAAATTAAACACCCACGACAGAGTCCATGGAATTGTGAATAAACACAACACAACACATGCCCCCACAGACTATGAACAGAAAATATATAAATTAACATGTTATAAATTTTTTTTAAATTGTAAAGATGTTTGCCCGTGAGTGCGCTCGTTTGCGCAGGCGTGCCCGTAGCGCAGCTACAGTTAGCAGTCAGTGGGAAAGCATATAAGAACTAAATATGCAAAATAAGCCAAGAAGTAATAGAGTAATAGCGTAGCTGTAGAGATGTCAGCTGAAGAGCAGGCATTCATGGTTCGAGCCCCCTAGCAAAATAAGCACAAAACAAGTCCCTGACAAACATGTACACATATAAAATCACATTTTATGTAAAATGTAATGAAATAGTCCATTTATTTTGAAGAAATGTGAGGTAACAAAACAATAAAAAATGCCAGATGTGCCTATTGCTGAGCTACAGTTTAACAGGGTGAGTGCATCTGCCCGTAGGTGAGCAGTGGTTTAACTGGTGCAAAATGAGTGCCCGTAGCTGAGCAGTGGTTTAACAGGTGCATATTGAGTGCCCGTAGGTGAGCAGTGGTTTAACACACTGAAACTGTGTGACCCTAGCTGAGCTGAGCGTGATATGCATGCTGACAGCCAAATGAGGCGTAAGCCAGTGCACTCTGCTTGCGATGAGCTGCGCACCGTGCTAACAAGCTAACCGACGGGCAACGTTGAGCAAGCTGTAACAAAACTGCCTTTACACAGACACACCCCCTAGCCTGTCTAGACAGTCATAAAATATAAAAAGCAGTGGCCAGGTTCGAACCCAGGATACCATGCACCATAGTCAAGGTACTGAACCAGTAAGCCACAACAGCTGTACTCAGAAATGCAGTAATAGCAAATATATAGGAATGAATAGAAAGTGGAGCATGACAAAGCAGGTTTTGTGAAGTGGATACAATTCCAAAATGGCCAATCACAGATAAGTGCGGGAAAAATGGCATATATAAGCCCCATAGGCGGGAATACACAGCATAAACGATTGTAGAACTGACTTGCAGCCAGAATGTCAGGTGTAGGTGAGGGTAGTTGCTTTTGAGCACAGAGGTGAGGTGTTGAGGAGTCCAGATACATGGTCTGGCTTTTAGTCCACAATCATGAGGCCCAACTCATGCAGGGCCAGGTCCTGTGGGGAGCATATAGGGCTGAGGCATGGGACCGGTTGGCTCATGATCTCACCAGTGCCACAGGGATTCCAAGGACTGGTGAGCAGGTCTGTCACCACCATGCAGACCTGAAGAGACGCAAGCAGGTCCAATTGAACCTTTGGATACAGGAGGCCCGGAAAATGCCCAATGCCCCACTACTGAGTAAGTTACATTTAATTATGTATGTAAGAAATTAAATTAGCTGATATTATGGATGTGTATTCCAATATTACTTCATTTATATTACAGCTGCAGGTGTCCGATCTGCAAATCGCAGAGCCTATGCCGATTGGATGGTGCGGTTGCGCCACCAGGCAGGTCAGTAATCCACTCCCAGTAACTGTAAAGAAATATCAAAGTATGACAGTTAGCAAAAGAGTGCAGTGTAGTCACTAAGTAATAAAATGTGCAAGTAACAGTGTAAAAGTGTTTGCAAATATTGCTTGATTACAAAAGTGTGTTGCAGTCTGTAATCCAAACAGAAAAATGAAAATGTCTCAAATAAAGTCTGAAATAAAGATGCCCGACCTGTAATATAATAGTGCATAACCTGCAGCAGGCTGAAAAGTACAGCTGCAGAAGATGAGCAAATCACATGTGTGAAATATATCCCTGTTGAAATACTGAAACATGACAGAAGTGAGACTGCTGGAAAGGATTGTAATAAATACAGGTAAAACATGTCAATAAAGCCTAGAAGTAAGTACCATCCTGAATAGTAAAATGAAAACAAGTGAGAGGGTGTGAGAAAGACTTATATCAAACATCCACAGTTGCCTATAGCTATATAAAGCAAATGTAGCAGGATGATGTAGCTGAACAAAGCCAGATATGAATGTGTTTGAATAACAATAAAATGTATATTGATGTAGCAGTAACAGTCCTATCACCAAAGTGAAGTAGTTATCATATAGGAAACTGTAGTTAGAACAGTAGTGTGTATATATCCGTAGCTATTAGAAATGTACAGCATATGTATTGGTATTCGAAGGTGTTAATAATATTTTCTTCACCCCACCCTATAACCACATATAATCCATTCCACGTGAAATTGGTATGTGCAATCACAATTAACACCCCTGGACATTTGTCCTGATGGGTCATAAATATTTGCATGTCCGTTGATGCATCTGCCCTGTTCATACATCCAAACCTGATGGCCTGTTGCCATCAATCAACCCTGCATGTTGTTGGACTGTGTATTGCTGTTCAAATTATGCATGTGTTATGCTCGGTGTTCAATGGTGTGAATATCTGGGTGTTTGGTTAATGGGAATACTAATGCATGCTGTTACAACTAATTGCGAATGGTATTGTATGTTACTAACCCAAACTGTCATGACATAATGCAAAACATAGAACAACAGGGAAGGCGGGTTCCAGTGGACCCACCTCTCCCACCTCAGCTGGCGAGTGCACCTGGCACTAGTGCCCAGTCTGGACCCTCCTCCGGTGGCCCTGTGCCACCTGTGGGTGGAAGCACTGCAGGGGATGGGGCCCGTCCCCCCTCTGCAAGCGTGGCCGGAGGAGAACCACCACTCACTCTCCGTAGCGTCCGGACTGTGGTGCGTAGGGAGATCCGGGACTCTGTTCTTGAGCCCCTACGCCAGCTTGAGGCACAGGTGGCACAACTTATGGTCATGCCTGTTGCCCGGCCTACACAGCCCCCAGCACAGCCCCATCCTGGGCAGTGAAGGAACAGTGGCAACTGCCCATGGGTGGGGATATTTATTTTATTTTTTTTATTTTACATTTGTTGACCAGGCTAGTCTAACTGGACAAATATCCGTTTTCAGTAGAGGCCCGGGGAGAAAAGCTCCAATTACAAGAAGTAGACAATCATTAACATTAAAAATATTTAGCAAAATACCATAAGTTCAAGGGTGGACTTATACAAAATTAATGGAAACAAAAATCAAGCAGAACAATTTTTCAGAAAATAGTTGGTTAATAATAGAATTACAAGGTAAGCAACATTCAGCAGTTAGATACAAAAAAAAATTAAGATGTGATAACATGGTGGAAAGAAGAAGAAAAATGTTAGTGACATTCTCAAAGATAATACTGTCAAAAGTTAAAAAAAAAGTCTTTTAGAGGGACAGTTGGGCAAGGTGGGGAAGTTGGGAGTAGTAGAGAAGTAATTTCAGTCAGGATTAGCACAAGGACACAGCCATTGAGTTTTAAGATGTTCTTTGATATGTCTTTTGAAAAGGGATGTAGAGTCAAGGTTTGTTATTTCCTGAGGTAGTTGATTCCAGATCTTCCCGACAGAATTTGAAAATAATGTGTCCCCAGCTTTATTCTTTGATTTGGTTAAGGCTACAAGGAGTTTATTAGCTGAGCGTAGTGTGGCTAGGTTTTTATAAGGTGAAATCAGTTTTGTAAGGCTAGGGGTAGCATCAGGATAGTAAAGGGTTTTATGAATGATAATTAGTTGTTGATAGAGTAAGTGGTTGTTGAGTTCTAACCAATCTAGTTGCTTGAGGTTAAGACAATGGTGGGTTCTAAAAGGGGTAGCAGTAATGAATCTAGCAATACTATTGCAACAGGTAGAAAGTTTGGTGATGTTATTTTTAGACAAGTTTGTATATATAGCAGAGGCATAGAAAAGGGTGGAGATCAGGTGGGTCTGGGCCACTGTTTTTCTAGCAGTTGGGGTAAGAAAGGGTTTAATTCTGTAGAGAGTACCGATTTTTTTGTTAACTGATTTAATGGTGTTGTTAATGTGGTCATCAAAATTAAGATGGTTGTCAATGGTTACACCTAATAGGCAGTGGTCATATCTGGACTAATACAGGTAGTGTTGTTGGAGGAGATAGTGAAGAAAGGTGTTGGTGATTTGTTTGTAGGGGTAAAGAGAAGAAGTTTTGTTTTTGGGATTAAGAAGGAGGGATTGTTCCATAAACCATTTTCTACATCATGGAAGACTGTTTGGGTGAGGGACTGGAGGAGGTGACGTTATTAGCAGCACAGATTAGAGTTGAGTCATCAGCATATTGAATGCAGATGGCTTGGGGTATATTCAGATGAAGGTCATTAATAAATAAAGAAAAAAGAAGGGGACCTAGGATTGAGCCTTGTGGAACCCCAATGTTTACTGGAAGTAAGGAGGATAGGGTGTTGTTCCATAGCACTGCTTGTTGCCTATTTTGGAGGTAACTCCTGAACCATTGAAGAGTTTGTGAGCCAAGTGAATAGAGATTTAGTTTGTGCAGAAGTATATTATGGTTAACCATGTGAAGGCCTTTGACAGGTCTAGGAATAATGCTGATGAGAAGAGATTGTTGTTCCTATTATTATTTATGGCATCAGAGAAGGAAAGGAGGGCAGTTGTAGTACTGTGGGAAGGTCTAAAACCATGTTGACTATTGGCTAGAAGTTTGTTTTGTAGAAGGTAGTTAAGAATTTGTTTATGTATGCATCTTTCCATAATCTTTGCTAATGGGGAGAGTAAGGCAATAGGGCGAAAGTTTGAGAGCTCAATAGAGGAGCCTTTATGTAGAGGTATTATATAAGATATTTTCCATGAGGTGGGGATTTTTCCTTCAGAGACAGTCCTATTAATAAGAATGGATATGGGGTAGTAAATAGCTTTTGCAGTGATTTGAAGGTATTCCGATGGGAGTTGGTCAGCGGATGGGGTGCAAGGTTTAAGTTTCTTGAGAAGTTTATAAATAAGGGATGAAGGAACTGGCTGAATATAAAAGGCATTGGATGAGGTGTTAGAGGTATTAGGTAAGGAGGTAGTGGAAGAGGGTAATGAATTAGCTAGTGTTTGAATGGCTTCTGTAAAATACTTGTTAAAGGCATCTGGGATCAGGGTGGAGTTGTTGAGGTTAAAGCCTGAAGGGGTAGGAGTAGTTGAATGGCCTGGTTTAAGAAGTTTGTTAATACCTGTCCAAAACTTTTGGGGGGATTGTTGATTAGTTTGTTGAAGGTGAAGATAATATTCCTTTTTGTCAGAAAGAGTATCTTTCTTAGTGGCATTTCTTAATTGTTTAAAGAGTAGGTGATCAGATGTACTTTTGGTAGTTCTCCATTTAGCCCAAATTTTTTTTCTAAGGAGCATTTTTTGTTTAGTTTGCTTAGTAAGCCACGGGGCTGCTTTCGTTCTTATCCTAGTAGAACGAATGGGAGCATGATAGTCAAGGATTTTTAAAAGTTGGTATTAAAATAGGCCACTGCTTCGTTAGTTCGAGGGTAGTAATTGGAGACCAGTCACATGCATTCAATTCAGTCAGAAACTTATCAGGGTTAAAGAATTTGTTTGAGAGACATCTTTAGTTTATGGGTAGTTGGGATATGTGATTTTTGTCTAATAACATATGTGAGCATATGGTCACTAATATTATCGGGAAGAGTTCCTGGAGAGTACATGTTTGGGTGGTTATTAGTAAGGATCCAGTCAAGAGTTGTTTCTTTTTTAGTGGGTTTATGGATTCTAGTTGGAGTGTTTATTAATTGAGAGAAGCCATAAAGATTTATATGGCTGGTGGGGTGCTGGGATGAACAGGTCATCCAGTCAATGTTGAAGTCACCAAGTATTATGGTTTCCTGAGGTAGTTGGTTAGAAAGTGAACTAAGTAAGTTTTCTAGAATGTGAGTATTATTTCCAGGGGGAAGGTACATACAAATTAGATAAATCGATTTATTGTTGTTAATGTTTAGCTTGATAGATAATATTTCAACTTTGGAGTCTAGTGATGGAAGTTCATTATAGAGGGTGATTTGGAGATTAGATTTATAGAGAATAGCAATGCCTCCACCTTTCTTCCCTATGCGGTCACATCTAAGTATATTATAGCCAGGAGGCTATCATATCAGTTCCACTGTTGCCATCTGTGGGCTCATGGGCTCTGGATATCCAAACCAGCATCCCCGTCAATTGTGTAACCCCCCACACATGTCATACACCACCCCTGTATGCGTCTTGTTTGTCTTGTCTGTTGACCTACCCAACCTACCTCCCCAGCTATACCGACTTCCTTCACCTGACATACCACTCTCACCTGAAAAAAGGGCACTCTGTACCCACAAAAAAATTATGCCCCATACATAGCTGCCCATTCCGCACATATGTCTGCCGGACATGGAAACTATCAATTACAATTGGCTGTACAACAAGTATTATTGTTGTCCTTACACCTCTCTCAGGGGTGGAAGGTATCAAATGTCACACCAAATTACAAACATATGCACAGCTGTTGCTGATGAAGAAATGGGCAGCTATGGGCCTTACCTACATCCCTCTTGCAAAACCCAAGCTTGTTTCCCTACTGTCTTACCCTCTTTGTGACCCCTTTTTCACCACTTTCCTGTCTCCCCATTTTCATTTCTTTCAAAGAAAATAGCGCAGGTGTGCGCAAGAGTAAGCACGTTTAAGCGGTTGTAAGCAGGTGTGTGCGTGTGTGCGTGGAGCTAAACGCCAGTGCACATGCGTAAGCTCCGCGCAAACCAGTGCTAACCTGGTTACAACTGCTTAAAAGTGCCTTAGTCACTTTGATTGACAGGTCCTGTAGTCAGTTCAGAAGCAAAATAAAATCCCACTGGCAGTCCCGAACCCAGGACCTTGGAAACAGTAGTCGGCATGATTTACCACTAAGCCATGACTGTTATACAAGAACATTGTGTTAAAATAAATATATCATGTAATAGTAGGAATTAATGTAAAGGGAATATAGGATGTGTAGTACACAAAGCATGTCATTTAGAATTACTATCAAAACTAGTGGATTTCCATAATAGTAGTGTGTGAACAGAAACAGCCATGCTAGTTGGTAACTAGTAGGTAATAATGTCACTGTAGCACCTTGCAAGCCACACACATACTCACAGCAGGATAATCACTGCCCATACCCCACAACCTCTTACAGGAACACATCCGGACCAAGTAATAAAATATGTGGAGCAAAGGGCCACATTACAAATAATGTTACAACAAACTCAGACAGTTCAGAGAGTAACAGGTTCTGCATTATGTGGGATGTTTGGAAGGGTATGAAGTCTGAAACTTGAATGTTTGTCACTATATTCTGACTTGAGCCCAGAGTGATTTGCCAGAAAAAACTGTGCATGAGATATTGACCAAAATATGAGGCGGAAACCTGCAAATATTTGTACACATGAGAGGTCTGGCACCACCATATTTGAATAGTTAAGAGCCTAGACATAGCAACAGTGAATGAGTTACAGGGATGCCCCACAGACTCCATGTGAAATGTACAAACAGTAAGCAGAAAGGTGTTACAATGTATGCAATGGTAACTATGGTGTCCTGAAAGTATGCACCACTTGCATGGCAGAAAAAGTGTAGTAATACATATGCTCATGCTATCCCACAGTCACAACTGCAGCATACCAGACAATTTAATGGGTGTACCCCACTGATATGTACTATTCCATGAGGCAGATAACAGATGCACCTGAGAGTCTCTGGGGCCTGCTCAGCAGCATACTCAAATACCCTAATTGATGCCAAGGCCCAAACCATGGCCAGACCACACTGCATGCTGTAACACCCTAGCAGATATAGCAAGCATTCCAAGGTGTGAATGTACATGGAAAATAGGAAAGCCACAGCAGCACACTACAGTCAGGACATCTAGCAGGCATACAAGTAGTGACTGTAAAGGGCAAATATTGAAGCCATAGCAACAAAGTGCAAGCAAAAGTGCAAGGAAAGCACACACACACACACACACACACACACACACACACACACACACATTAACAGTAGTAGTAGTCGTAGGTGTCAGTGTACATACACAGTTAGTACAGGAAACTGGAGAAATGAATGGAGGAATGTTAATCTACAACACAGCTGGAAATATGAGAGAGATACCAACCTTTACACTCACAGAACATTGTCCACAGCATACCAGCATGGTCCCTGCCCTTAAAATCTGAAAGGGCTATGCCTATCTCACATACCTTTTTATAGCACTGTTCTGAAATCACAGTGAGAACTGCAATCAGTACACAACTGGCTGCATGCAATTAGCAAATGCTGGCTAACAATTGGTGCAGAGGCCATCACATGGACATATGCAGATACCTACAAAAGTATGCTGTACTCCTAGTCCACACATGCAATACTTTTATTGCACCCTGAGGAGGAAGTGAGAGACAGACAGAGAGAGAGAGAGAGACAGAAAAATGAAATTAAACAGACACAAACAAAACTGTTCAGCAACAGCCACCTGAAAGCTGACAACTGGCAAGTGGAGCAGCAGGACACAAAACCAGACTGCAACACAAGCAGCTGTGACAAACACAGGTAATGTAAAGTAATACTATAAAGGTCTACATACTGTGAACCCTCCATATGTGTCATTGGTCTGTATCCATATGTATATGAAGATGTGCAAAGGGCAGGGGACATACAGCAACTATCAGTGAAGGCTGTACATACATTTCTATGTGAGAGCATCTATGTGAACATATTAATGTAGGTTGACTGTAGGTTGTAGTGCAATATACAAAGTAGGTTTCACAGTTATGTATTTTTAGCAGTATGTTAGTGTGTGTATACAGTATGGTAGACAAACATGTTGATATACCTGTCTATCATATGGATACGTATATATGTCAAAATATGTATGTATGTATATATATATATATATATATATATATATATATATATATATATATATATATATATATATATGATATGTATATATGTATACATACATAGAGAGAGATGTAGGAATACATAGACAGATGTAGATAGATAGAGTATGTACACACATATATATGTAATACACACATACATATATAGATATATGTAGATACATATACATAGACAGACTGATCTGACTATAAACACCCCCTGTCCCACCCCCTCTGTCACGCTCACCCCCTCTGTGCCCCCCTCTCCATATCTATAGTAATATATGTACATCAATATATATATGTGTGTGTATGTATACAAACATATATATATATATATATATATATATATATATATATATATATATATATATATATATACATATAGATATATCTATATACATATATATATATATATATATATATATATATATATATATATATATATATATACATATATATATATATATATAGAGAGAGAGAGAGAGAGAGATGTATATATATTCTGAGTGAGGCACATGTGTACAGATGTATTGCAACAGGTGCCTGGTGACAAAGGCATGGAGTGAACACCAGTGTCAAAACTGGAGTACCATACCCCATTTCAAATCACCTACACCAGTAACCACCAGATATGTGATTGGCTGCCCACCACTGCATGTGTCAGGGGTGAACAGGGTCATAAATGTGTACAATAGTCCCCCCAATGATATTCACAGTGGCACACTATTCCTGGAATACCTGCACATGGTATGTGTTAGCAGACATGGTGTGTCAGTTATGGACATGTACGTCAGTGTACCCCTCCACACCACATAATGGATGCCATGGTATGTACCTCACATGACAGCTACAGATATAGAGAAGGACACAGTGACATGTACAACACTGTGACAATGCACTCAAACACATTACCAATGCACAGTGACTGACAACACCACAGAGTACACACATACTACCCACATAGAGGTTACCACTCCTGGATTTACATATGTAAACCAGCCACACCCATGACAGATGTCCAACAACCATAGTAACACCTCACACCATCCACAACCTAACTGATTGATGTGTGTCGTCCATGCCACTGCAATAGAGAGCACATGTGGAGGTAAAGGTTCCTACCCACAGATAAGACATACCCTGCAATAAACCACACAGTGTTAAGAAGCAAGACTCCCCATGAGTACATGTCACACATACCCCTGCTGAATGTTAGTCAGATAGGTAATATGCCATATGAGTCACCCTGTGTAACTGTGTGACAGCAGCAGGTATCATCACACCACATGTGTCACAATGGTCAGGGTAGCAGAACAGTATGCTGCTGTAGTCCCAGGGGCAATAGCATATTGTATAGTATTGTATTGTAATGTATTGTATTGTGTTGTATTGTATTGGTATGTTGAGGTGCCTCCTTCATGGAGTGGAACCACTGCTGCTGTGCGCCAGTGTACAGGTACATATCCTGTAGTTAGGCTAGTGTTACATTGCACTTCTATATGTGTGTTTAGCTCCTG
Source organism: Protopterus annectens (assembly GCF_019279795.1). NCBI lineage: Eukaryota > Metazoa > Chordata > Ceratodontiformes > Protopteridae > Protopterus > Protopterus annectens. Next base: position 1,029,358,371 of record NC_056731.1, on the reverse strand, counting down.
TAAGAGTTCATGTAGCATGCAACCAGGGATACCATCAGGTCCCAGTCATGTTGTGTATTCTGCTTTCCTGAGGGCGGCTCTCACCTGGACATCTGTGATGACAGGGAGGTTACAGTCAGCAGCGATAACTATGTCTTATTTTGGGGGAGAGGGAGGGGTGACACCTGCACTGAACCTGTCTGCCACAATGTTGTCAATATCTGTGGTTCCAGTGAAATATTTGTTGTTGTGCACTAACTATGAGCATAGAGGAGGGATTCTGACCAGGTTGCTAAGATAACTGAAGAAGGCCTTCTGGTTATCTGTAGTGTCCCTCTTGATTTCCCTCTCAAAGTTGCCCATGGATGTTTGTATGAGGGAAAATAGATCCTTACTAGTGCTACTCAGACATGCCTTCCCTTTATGGAATTATGCTCCGTCTTGCAGTAGCTTCCATCTTTTGTAATACAATCTGTCTATGGCTGGGGTCCACCAGACACCTTTGTGGAGAGTGTCTTGGTCATATATGGGATTGCATGATCCATGCATTATCGGAGATGTCCGTAGAAAGCATTTGTGAAGGGGTCAGCATTGTGGGCTGTGTCTTCCACTGGCCCAGTGGGCTGAAAGGATACCATGTCACTGTTACAAAGTGTAAAGTTTGCATCTGCAATGTTATTCACTATAGTCGTTTGTGCTGGTGGTGGAGGTGGGATATGTATATCTAGGGCAATTAGTGTGTGGTCAGCTCACAGTTGTTGATGATGTAGGCCATACAGTACCTAGATACAAACCCCCAGAGTGAGGAGGTGCTCTGGACCTGAATCAATGTTCTGACTGCTGGGGTTTGGTAGTATGTCATATGGAGTGTGCCAGGTACTGTTGCACAGTTGCTGGCTGAGCACTGATACCTGGCCATTTACATGTGTATCCACCAATAGACAGACAGATGCTATATATGTGAGATATGTTGTATCATAACAGTCGAGTAGCATGTGTAGTATGTGTGCCAAATTCTGCTGACATATATTGCTGATATCAGGTTATTTTCTTTTTCAGGTACATGGCTCACCCGCAAAATCCCGCTTACTACACAGCTGAGGATGAGGAGATACACCAGAGCCTGGTGCAGGATTATGCAATACCCTTTTCCCACACCAGCCAGAATCAGCAGGAGAGGGCTGCACTGTGGCAAGACCTGGTCCGTCGGGTAAATGACATAGGTACGCATAATAGGACATATGAGCAGGTACGACTTCACTGCAGTGATTTCATCAGAAATGTCCATCAGCGTGCACCGGATATCCGCAGGCAACAGGTCGCCACAGGTGGTGGAGTGGCTACATATCCCCCACTCACCAGACTGGAGGGACTACTCATGAGTGTAGTGGCTCCAGTCCGCCAGCAACAACAGCAGCAGCAGACATGCATTATGATGGAGGCTGGAGCCACACAGCAGCAAGACTATGAGCGTGCAGGTAATATGCCATATGTATAGTTGACTGTTGTGTACACTGGTAGTTAATGCATGTGTGAAGTGTGTCCTTGGTTTGTAGCTGTCATCATAGTATTTAATGTGCAAGTGTGATATCCTCAATATTAGCAGCTGACCTGTGAAAGGCGACTGTTGTACTACTGACCTGTATCATACTCAGTAACAATGGCACAGTTGTGCCCACTGACATTAGTTTCCTCACTTCTGCAGGTCCTTCCGGTGTAACAGCAATGCAGCCTATCCATGCTGGTGAGTGTGTATTACCAATACCTGTAATAGTCTTGATAGTAATAGTAATATTAGGCTCACTTAGTAGTGCTCTTTGTATGCATGCAGGTGTGTCTGTGTGTTGATATCACGCATACTGAGTAGTTTACAATTGTGTGCAACTTTGTGCATGTGTACATGTGCATGTGTGCATGTGTGCATGTGTGCACCTGTGCATGTGTGCATGTGTGCACCTGTGCATGTGTGCATGTGTGCACATGTGCACGTGTGCATGTGTGCACGTGTGCATGTGTGCATGTGTGCATGTGTGCACCTGTGTGTGTGCATGTGTGCACGTGTGCATGTGTGCACGTGCACATGCGTGCATGTGTGCACCTGTGCATGTGTGCATGTGTGCATGTGCGCATGTGTGCATGTGTGCATGTGTGCATGTCTGGACCTGTGCATGTGTGGATGTGTGCATCACTGGTAATGTGTAGACATTGTAAACTGTGTTTCCTGTTTCCCTCCCACAGGTTCTGGTGCTGCTCTGGTGTCATGCAGCAGGGAACCTGAATCAGGTGCCATGGGTACTGATAATGATGACATCTGTGTAATGGCACAGGAAGGTATGCCAGGATCCATCATTGGTCAGCCGATTGACAGTACACAGCTGTCAACCCCATCAATGTGCACAGTTATCCTGCCAATACACCCTTTGTCACCAATGTCCCTAGGTGATGGACAGCATACAGTGGGCATTGACCAGGGTAATGTGGTATCTGTGGCACATGCCTCCCACACAGCAGCCATGGGAATGGCCCTGAGATGGTACCACACAGACAGATGTCCAGGGGTTCTCGTGGGAGCATCCGTGGGCGTACTGCCCCTGTCAGATGTGCCCACAGAGGCCTTACAACCTCAGCTATGTTTCGGGCTGTCATGCAGGCACAGTCACGTATGGAACGGTACACCAGACAGGGTCTGAGGGAGCTGACAGCATGTCGCACAGCCATGACTGACAGTATGCGTGACATTGAGACTGCCATCCATAATTTCACCGATGAAATAGACAGACGTTGTGGGGACATATTAGACCAGTTCCACAACTACATGTCCATGAGCCAGGGCGATGGTGGACGGTTGAGGTGTAGACGTGGGCGTATGCCAGCAACAGCAGCAGCTGGCAGTTGTCACGGATGACAACAGGGACGCGGCCACCCCCATAGTTCCAGCAGCAGCCCCAGCAATGCTGGGTCTGTGCTGTCATCAGACCACCCCAGGAGACCACGTGCACGTGGCTCTGGCCAGGCCCAACAGGGATCTGTGTCCAGTCAACGAACATCTGCTTCTGATGACAGTACCCTGTCTGGGTTGGTACTGGATACGGTCCGTAGCACCCCTGCAAGGCACAGGTACCGTGTCCATAACCAGAGACACTGATCTGTATGACCTGGCAGGTACAGTCTGTGGCTGTCCACAAACACCAGTATATGGCAGCCATGAGGTGGAACTGTGTGCATCCATACACATGCGAATTGACAACACCTAGCACGACCGCATACATGCACACACTGCATCAACATTGCCCCACCTTGTACTGCTGTCCCTCACCAACACACATGCACATACATGTCAATCGGTGGAATCGGTGGCTGACTCAGGCATACCAAGTTCACACCCTGTGCATATGATGAAACTGTGCCACCTCCTGCAATCTGTAACATCAGTGCAGGTACAGGTTAACATGTTGCTGATGCACAGGGTGACTACATAGACATGTAGTAATAGTATCATGTTGTTAACAGTACTGTGTGCTTGAATAATTGTGGGTATATCACAGCATGCCTGATGCAGTAAGTGTGTGATTGTCATGTACTGTTGTCTACTCCCATGGTAAGTACCATAGTGTATCATCTGCACATGTTGGCATACTGGTGGTAAGGATGTCAACAGAAGGCTACATACATAGGTAGCACAGGGGATAAGGTAATGAATGTATTAATACGCAATGATGGACATATAAACTGCAAGTGGCATGTTGCCCACACTGGACTCTGCAATGCGGATGTTTGAGGATGTTGATATGTGTGCAGTACTACCCGACTGGTACAGGACACACAGGAGCACCCTAGCACTGCAAGCTCACATCTCATACCATGCTAGACACCCCAACACACAAAACTAACTGTCACAGGAGGGAGAGTCCCCATACATGTCAGAGATACTGTGGTGGCAGGCCAGGTAGCATACATCCTACTAAGTATGGAACCACTGAGTGAAGGCTCAGTGTCTGTTATTTGACATGTGTATTACTGCAGGTATGAGCACATGGGTTTCCATCCAATTGTTGTACATCCTGACAGTACATGGTCTGTACACTTGTGTGCGCTGAGACTGGACCCTAGCCATCTGACCTGTGTATTTCCAAGTACATGTGCATAGTGCCTGCATATTTGCAGTGTTACCTACTTGAAGTGGTACAGCTTGTTTGTTGTACAATGGACTACATGCAGCCCTGCTTACTGTAGCTTTGTTTGCATGCATGTTTGCTTGCAATTACCCTGGAATACTGATCCCACCTGCAATGCATAGTTACAGAGATTCTGTGGACTCCTAGTGACATCTGCATAGCTTACTATATGTATGTCCATGTCTCACTTGACAAAATGTCACTGTTTGTCCTGTTCACATGTATGTTGCCTGTGACACATTGCATATGACTTTCCTGGCATTTGTCCATGTGAGCAGTCATATATGCTACTGCTAACTAATCACAGGCACTACACCCTCACATATTCTTCTTCTGTTGAACCACCTGCTTCGCTAGGGACGGCTTGCACCTGTCACCCCTGGTCTTTCAGATATTGGCAAAGGCTCTTGCTACCCCCATAGTGCCTATGTCAGGCAAGGCTCAAATGACAAACCCACCTTCATAGGTATCACAAGGGATAAGAAAGTAAGAGTAATGCTACCCAACACCAGAAGTCTAAACCTCAAGATGCATGCACTCAAAACTCTCCTTAGCATGGAGAACATCGATATCTGTGCAGTAACAGATGCCTGGTTCAGGGCTACTGAGAGCAGCCCAGCACTACCAGGTTATACCTCACACCATGCTTTTCAGCCCCAGAACTTGGAACGAACCACAAAGGGAGGGGGAGCATTGATATTCATCAAAGATACCCACACCTCCAGGTTGGTGGCAAAGCACCAAGCATCAGAGACTATCCATGTGCAACTAACAATGGGTGAAACTGACTTCCAGGTTATAGCCTGCTACAGACCACCCTCACAAACCCAAGAACTGCACTCAGCCTTCCTGAGAACAGTGGAAATATGAAGGTCTCTCCAAACACCATTATATTGTGCGACGTCAACTACCCAAACATAGACTGGGAGCATGACTCTAGCTCCAACACCCTAGGCCAAAGATTCCTAGAATATATAAGCTCAAATGCTATGGAACAACTTGTTATCACTCCCACAAGAAGGGGAAACATACTGGACCTGATCATCACCAACATGGGGACTCTATGCTCCAGACCAAAAGTGTATCCCTCACTGGTAAGATCAGACCATGAACTAATCTCACTGGATGTTCACATCCTGACCCCACCCCCTGCCCAGAACACCACAGTGAACAACTTCTCTAAAGCAAATTCACACTCCTCAAAACTGAGGTGGAAACCTTTAAAGCCCCCGGGCCTGTGGAAATTACAGACCAGACCGCAGATTCCTCTATAAACGCATTCTATGGACACCTTCAGGAATGCATGGATCATGTGATCCCGAATAAAACCAAGAATAAAACCAAGACCCAATCCTCCAAAGGCAGACGTCCTCTCTGGTGGACCCCAGCCATAAACAAACTACACAATAGAAGGAGGAAGCTACTAAATAATACAGCAAAATCCCAAAAAGGGAAGGCATCACTGATCAGTATTAGCAAATAACTACAGGCACTCATAAGATTTTCTAAGGCCAGCTTCAAGAGAAATTGCACAGGACACTAAGGATAATCACAAGGCTTTCTTCAGTTATGTTAGGAACCTGGGTGGTAATACCCAGATATATTATCATCGTTCCTCAATAATAACTTTAAATTTGGGTCGTATCAACAATCAAGGCTGGACCCAGAATCTTTGGAAGATAAGACCTATTAGGTGCAATCATATATATATATATATATATATATATATATATATATATATATATATATATATATATATACTTTTTTACATTTTTTATCTTTTTATGCATATAATATTCTCATTTATTCTCCTGATATGGTTGGTTTTTAAATTTCTTATGCAGTAAACTACATTTAAAATTTTTTTTACATGTAGAATGTTATTTTAGTGTTGTTTATAAAAACTTTTTAGGATGTGTATATTCTTTGTATCTTTTGAATTAGTATGCCTTTAAAACTTAATTAAGAGTTTTAATTTCCCGCACTTTTGTGTTTAAATACTGGGTGTCTGTTTATTTGTATTACTTTCTGATGAAGTTTGATGTTTCAAACGAAAAACGCTTCAAAGTCAGTGGTTTTTATCTTGTATTTGCTGTCATTAAACCTGGTGTGGAGAGGAGCCTTTTGTCAATTTGTTTTATTTTAAGTTTTTTGTGCTGTGTTGCAGTTTTGAAATACCCAGATATGCTCAGAGGTAGTCCAAAATGTCAATAGAAACACCAAACCCACAGACATTGCCAACATTCTAGCTGACAGGTTCAGTGCAAACTTCTACCCCCCCTCCACACCAAAAGGGCAAATATGTATCCTAGCAGAGTGCTGCCCCCCTGACATCTCAGAGCCGCCCTCTCCAAAGCAATACACACTGCATCAATGGGACCAGACAGTGTCCCAGGCTGTGTCCTACATGAACTCCAAGAAGAGCTACAACCAAACATAAAACTACTGTTCAATCCCAGCCTTTCTACAGGATATGTGGCCAAAGAGTGGTGTACAGCAACAGTGGTCCCTCTACAGAAAGGTGGTGCCTCAACGGATCCTGGACACTATTGCCCCATAAGCCACACTAGCTCGGTCTGCAGAGCTATGGAAAGGATCATTATGGACCTCATAAATAAAGATATTGGGGACCTACAGACACTGGATCATACCCAGTTTGGCTTTGTTAAGGGCAGATCCTGCCTCTCAAACCTGGTTGATTTCTTTGAAACAGTCACCAAGGCCATTGACGAGGGGAAGGTGGTCCACACAGCCTACCTGGACATCGCAAAAGCCTTCAATGCAATACCCCACTCGGGAATTCTAGAGAAGCTCACCAGCTTAAATATAAGCCCCTATGTCACTAGATGGATTGCACACTGGCTCAAGGACAGAACCCGCATGGTTAGAATTGCTGGAGCCATGCCAGACTCCAAACCAGTTACAAGTGGTGTCCCACAAGGCTCAGTCCTGGGACCTCTCTTGTTTGGTATATATTTATCGGAGGTACAGGCCAACACGGAAGGACTGTGGCTGACCAAATATGCAGATGACTGCAAACTGGCTGCCATAATTGACTCTCCAGCTGACACAAGCATCCTCCAAAAGGTCCTTATAGAAACAGACAACTAGTGCCAGAGCCATGGCCTCAAGCTGAATGCAAAAAAGTGTATAGTCATCCTCTTTGGCAAAAACAAAGTGCCCACAAAGTACCACATAGGTGGTAATCCATTAAGTACAGAAGAAGTAATTAGGGACCTGGGGACCCAAGTTGATAGCAATCTCTCATTTGACAACCACGTGGCCAAAGTGGTTAGAAAGACATTTTATATAGCCCACCCCATCATGAAGGGATTCACATCTAGATCAGGGGAGGACATCGTGCCTCTTTACTCATCCCTCATCAGGCCCATAATTGAGTGCAATCCCCCTGTTGGGATGTACCTTACCAGACACCTACAGCAACTGGAAAGACCCCAAAAGTACCTCACCAAGAGGTTCAAAGGGCTCAAACAGATGCCATATGCTGACCGGTTAAAGAAACCCCAGCTCTACTCAGTGGCATACCGCCTGTTCAGAGGCGATCTGTGCCTGATGTATAAAGCCATGTCAAACCCAGAATTAATGGGCATGCTGCACCTGAGAATATCCAAATCCCATCGAGCTACATGCTTGAGAGACTTGAACCTCAGCACTGAAATAAATAGGACATGCTGGAGGGACAGATTCATAACCCAGAGGCTCACTTCACTCTGGAATAAAATCCCAGTCCAGGTTAGGCAGAGTCCCTCATTGACTCTCTTCAAGAGGAAGCTTGATGAGTGGATGGGACATTGTACGTGTACCCCAGGTATCACTTCTGTGTCACTGTTAGACAGAGGCACAGTATACTAACCTCGGAAAAGGGCATAGCAAGATATATTTACAATGAATGGCGACAGCCAAACACATTCTGTCTAGGTTCATAAATGCCCTAGGGCAGATAGCCTAGTATGAACCTATGAACCTATGAACCTATGTACATTGTTCCCCATTGGCCCTATGTGCTCTTAATCACCATGGCAATCACAATACTATGGTAGCATGTGCAAAGGTCAGTTATCAGTCACCTCTATGGTACAGTTGTGGAATATGTGGGTCATGTGGCAATGTCACAGCTGCCACATGTACACAGTCAACCCTCTCCCCTACACATGGACGTACAACACATGTATGAGATGGAACCACATAGCCAAACTGGGGACTAAGCACTCTGAACCCAGTACTGGCATAACCTGTCAGGTGGCATGAAATACTACAGTGACTACAATACCAGTCTGATGTAGACCTACACTGACAGCAATACAAGCACGTGAACACACTGGCCCATTCGTGGAGCCTAAGAATAGCATCCTGCCTGAGTGGCAGACACCTCTGCAGCTGGCACACAGGCATACATTATGCCTGAACACATCACGCATAACACATAGCACAAAAATCCTGTGTGCCAAACTGTCACAGCTTGTACGGCTAGACAACACGCCTGCCACAGTTGTGTTAGGTACCTTTATTGTCCGGTACAGTGAGGTCACGCTCACCAGGCTGGACAAGGTGAAGGTCACAGTGATATGCCCGTGGGGCACTATGGTCCACCACATAACACAAGCATACAGGTCAGTCAGAGGCATGGACACATATGACTCTGTCATTGTCCATTCCACATACCTTCTCCTGCTGTACTTATAGGGTGCTGGCATCATCAGTGTTTAGAAAGGGGAATGTGCATCCTGTAGTGTGTTCTCCTAGTTGCCAAAAGAGACATTTCCCTCACACAAAATTGCACACACACTAACCCCCCCTCATCCAAACACACTCTTGCCAATTGTAGGATTCAAACCACTACCTAACTATGTTATGACACTCGAGACGGACGCATTAGCAGAGCGCACTATTCGTATTACTGGGAGGTTTTTCTTCTCCTGCTTTACTTATAGGGTGCTGACATCAGTGTTTAGAAAGGGGAATGTGCATCCTGTAGTGTGTTTTCCCAGTTGCCAAAAGAGACATTTCCCTCACACAGACTTGCACACACACCCACTGAGCATTTGCAGTTCATACCCCTACCTAACTATGTTGTGACACTCGAGATGGACGCATTAGCAGAGCGTGCTATTCGCATTACTCAGAGGTTTTCCTTCTCCTGCTGTACTTATAGGATGCTGACATCATCAGTGTTTAGAAAGGGGAATGTGCATCCTGTGGGTAGGCAGACGCCAAGCACACTCTGGCTAAGCTGTCATTCCCTAGGGCAAACAGCTTAGTGTTGACCTCTACACCCATATGTTTAATTGTCAAATGCACATCATTTGTTGCTGATAGACTGTTTGCAGGTCTTTATTGCCATAGCATTCCCTGTTTGTATGAACAACTTGTGTATCTGTGGAAGATGTTTGCATATGGGAGGGATCCACTATATCACGTATGTCTCTGTAGTAATTTAACTGTGTGCACTGGGCAGATTGCTGTAATGTGGTTGGTTCCTGGAATAACATGTACAAATACCAGATATGTGTGGCCTACTGCTAAACTGAGATTTGGCCTAAGTGTGTGAGCATGCCCAGTTCAGCCTTCCCATGGCATGTTGTCTGACATATGTCTCATTTATCAAAGTGTGTGAGAATGCCCAGTGTGAGCTTTCCATATGTTGAACTCTGCAGCCCACCACATTTGTGGATGAGTGTGAACTTCAACAAATATCTCCAGTTTATGGTTGTGTGTTGTGTGTCATGTTGTGTAGTTACTGTCTGACTGCTTTGTGTGTGAACACAACAGGGATTATACTGTGCCTGCAGGGTTTGCATGGGATACTTTGCATACAGTTGTCAACATCCTTTCATACTGACCTAACACTGTAGTACCATATAGTGTACTGGTTCAGTACTTTGACTGTGGTGCACAGTATCCTGGGTTTTAGTCCTATCACTGCTTTACATTTCCATAGTGAGCACAACAGCCTGGTTAGGGGCCAGTTGTGCACATCTGACCATGTTGCATTATGTTCAGATATGAACTACTTAAACCAGGCTCGTCCAACATTGGTAGTGTATTCCACAACATAGGTGTACATTTGCAAACACTAGCGATGTGCCCTAGGCCATTTCTAATGCTAGTCGGAGAGTGTGTTTGTCCTTCGACACACATTGTAAGTGGAGTTTGCCATGACATATGCCATGGTTAGTATACTGTGCCTCTGTCTACCTGTGGCATAACAGTGATACCCAGGGTAAACCTACCATCTCCCATCCACTCATCAAGATTCCTCTTGAGGAGGATTGATGGGTGACTCTATGGATAGCCTGTACTGGGAGTTTACTCATGAGTGGGGGTGACTTCTGTGTTATGGATCATGCAGTACAGCTTGTCCTATGTATGTCAGTGCTGGGGTTCAGGTCTGTCATGTGCATAGCTCACTGCCATTCAGATTGTACAAGGTGCAGCATGTTTATTGATTCCAGCTTGGACATGGCTTTATACATCAGGCACAGCTTGCCTCTGGGTGGGCAGTATGGCAGTGTGTGTAGCTGCAGTTTGTTTAATCAGGCAACACATGGCATCTGTGCAAGCTCTTTGATACTCCTGGTGAGGTACTGTTGGGGACTTTACAGTTGATGGAGGTGTCTGCTGAGGTACATCCCACAGGGGCTATTGTAGTCAATTGTAACGCTGATGAAGGATGACTGCAGAGCCACAATGACCTCCCCTTATCCAGATCTGACAACCTTCATGATTAGGTGGGTATATGGTATGTTTCTGTAAACACTACAGCCGCATGTTTGTCCAATGCAGGATATCTATCACCTTGTGTCCCCAGGTCTCTCATTACATGTTAAGTACATAATGGGTTAAGACCTATGTGGTAATTGGTGGGCACTTACTGTATATCCACGGGGGTTGACTATACACTTTTCTGCAATTAGCTTGCTGACATGGCTATGGCACCAGTTGTCTGTTTCTATGTGGCCCTTTTGTGGGATGCTTGTGTCAGCTGGAGGGTCAGATATGGTGGGCAGTTTGTAGTCCTCTGCAAACATGTTCAGACACAGTCCTTCCATGTTGGCCTGTACCTATGGTACATATATACCAAACGAGGGAGGTCCCAGGACCAAGCCTTGTGGGATGCCAGTTATATCTGGTTTGTAGTCTGACATGGCTGCAGCATGTCTGAACATGTCAGTTCTGTCCTTGGTCTGGATTGCAACCCCTTTACTGACATAGGGGTTTATATTTAAGCTGGTGAGCATAACAATAATGAACATGTAGGGTATTGTATAGAAGCCTTTGCAAGGTCCAGCTACGCTGTGTGGACCACATTGCCCTCATCAATTACCTTAATGACTGTTTCAAATGAGTCAAACATGTTTAGGGGCAGGATCTGCACTTAAGAAAGTCACACTGGGTAGGGTCCGGTGTCAGTAGGTCCCCAATATCTTTATGTCTGCAGTACATGCTGATCCTTTCTATAGCTGTGCAGGCCGAGCTTCTCAGGATTCTGGGGTGGTAGTTTTCAGTATCCATTCAGGCAACACCTTTGTTGAGAAGGACCACTGTTGTTGTACACTGCTCTTTGGATACATATCCTGTGGTAAGGCTGACATTGAGCAGTAGTGTGATTTGGCATTCCAGTCTTCTTGGAGTCCATGTTGGACTCAGCCCAGGACACCATCTCATACCATTGCTGCTGTGTGTTTTGCTTTGTAGATGCTGGCTGTTATCTCAGCATCTGCAATGTCAGGGGGCCAGCAGTCTGTTGGGATAGATATTTTGCATTCTGGTGGGGGGGGAGGTTTGCACTGCACCTGTCAGGATGTATGTTGGCAATATGTGTGTGTGTTTGGTATGTTGTCTGTAATATTTGTGTGATTTAGAGCATATCTGTGAATTCCCAACATGGTTCCTACCATCAGTTGTGGAAGCCTTGGGATTATCCTTAATGTCCTGTACAATTTGTATCTTCATAGGTCCATAGGTTCATACTAGGCTCTCCACCCTAGGGCATTTGTAAGCCTAGCCAGAGTGTGTGTGGCTTTCACCACCCCTTGCTATGTGAATATTATGGCCATTTATGATTTGCTTTGCTGTGCCTCTGTCTGGACGTGACACAGTGAAGACCCCAGTGTAACTCTACGATCATCCATCCACTTGGCAAGATTCCTGTTGAAGAGTGTCATTGAGGGGCTCTGCCTAACATGGAGTGGGATTCTGTTCCAGTGTGTGGGGAGCCTCTGGGTTATGTATCTGTCCCTCCAGCACATCCTCTTTCATTATGTGTTGAGGTTAACATCTCTCACTCTCACAGCTCCGATGGCTTTGAGTTTTCTGGGGTGGAGCATGTCCATTACTCCTGTGTTGGACATGGCCTTGTACAACAGATATACAATGCCTCTGTGTAGGCAGTATGTGACTGCATTCAGCTGGGGTGTCTACATCCAGGCAGCATATGACATATATTTGAGACCCTTTATCCTCTTGGTGAGGTACCTTTGAGGTCTTTCTAACTGCTGCAGGTGTCAGGTAAGGTACATCCCAAATGAGGCATTGTACTAGATTATGGGTCTGATAAGAGAACAGTATAGGGGCACAATGACCTCTGTTGATGTAGATGTGAATCCTTTCATGATACGGTGTCCAATATAGACAGTCTTCCTAGCCACATTGGCAATGTGAGTGTCACATAACAGGTTACTGTCCACTTGTGTCCCTAGGTCCCTGATTACTCCTTCCATACATAATGGTTTACCACCTATGTGGCAATTTGTGAGTACCTTGTTTGGTATTTGGTGGGACATTCATACTGTCCGGTGTCTTCAGGACGGCTGGGAGGGGTTCCTGTGTGTGAGAGTGTGGTCTGTAGCATGCTACAGACTGTACAGCAGTCTTGCCTATGATTAGTTGCACATGGGTGGACTCCAATGCCTTGTGCATTGTCATTTACCTGGACGTATGGGTGTCTGTGCTGAATATGGATACTCACCCTCCTTTTATGTTTTGTTCCAGGTTTTGGGGCCATAACGCATGATATGTGGTATAACCTGGTAGTGCTGGTGTGCTTTCAGGAGGCTTGCAGCAGGTTTCTGTCACTGCACAGACATCGATGTTCTTCATACTGGGGATGACCTCGGGATCATGCATATTGAGGTTTACACATCTGGCATTGGTCAGCATTACCCTTATGTTTCTTTCCACTTATGTTTTGTAGGGTGGTGGGTTAGTCTTTTCAGCCTTGCCTACGAAAGGCTCTAAGGAGGTGGCAAAAGCCTTATCCAATATCCAGACGCCCAGGGGTAACAGGTGCAAGCCATCCCTGGAACAGCTGCGTGGCTTGTCAAGCATGACATCCCAAGCAGACAGACATTGGATCCCCTTGGAATGACACCAGTAATTGTGCCACTTGTTATAACTGATCATTCCGTGTTTGTACTGTGGCATCATTCTTGGTGAGGGTAGGATGCTGCAAATGGTCAGTGTCATACCGGCCTGGACTACATAATTGGGGAGCTCATCTATGTCTCTTTTCATGTAGTCCGGGGAGGTACATCTCAGGTCATTCACACCAGCATGGACTATGACTGCATCATATTTCTACTTGCTTTGGGGTGACCTGCATACTTGTGTTATGTGGCATATTGTAGCAGCCTACAGGCAGCTTACTGTACCCTTTCCCTTGTTCAGTCTGGTGTGTGGGACAGCAGCATGTCTCACTATGGAGTCACCTATTACAACTGTATCAGGCATGTTGTTTCTCCTTCTGGCCTGTGACTGTTTGGCACACCAGCTTTGTATACTATGTGTTGCATGTGCTATGTTTGGAGGTTGTTTGATTGGGTGTCTGCTTTGAAGGCCTCTGTTGGTGTGGTGTGTTTGTAATTCGGGCCTCCGGGAATGTTTTTCTGTGTTTATGTCTTTGGTTTGCAGTTGTGATAGGTCTATGTGGGACTGGGTTTGTGGTGTGTGTGGTTACCTTCTCGTCCTGACTAGTTTTGGGAGTACTGAGTTGAGGGAGCTCAGCCTCCAGTTTGGATAGATGGTTGCATCTCTCACATATATTTGTATTTCTTGGGGGTAGTTGGGGGTTGTCTGTGTACTTGGGGCAGGTGTAACATTGCCTCAAGATTCACAGATTCAACTTGTTGTGGCTGGCCTTAGTGGATTGTATGTGTGGACATATTTTATTGCCATACTACTGATCAGTGATTACTTCATTTTTTTATGTTTGCTCTATCATGTAGTAGCTTCCTCATTCTCTTGCATGGTTTGGTTATGGCTGGTGGCCACCATGCCAGATGCCTGCATGTATGGCATTGTGTCTTGTTTTAATTTAGGATTGCATAATCCAAGCATTCCTGGCAGTGTTCATGGAATGCCTGTATAACAGGTTCTGAGGTGTGGCCCATATTTTGCACCTGCACAGGACCTTTAATGGATTCCACATCAGTTTGGAGGAGTGCAAATTTTGCTTTACACATGTTTTTCACTGTGGTTTTCTGGCCAGGGACTGTGGTCAGGATGTGTATATCCAGTGTGATTACTCTATGGTCTGGTCTTACCAGTGAGCAATACACTTCTCATCTTGCCATCCAGTACCCATGTTGCTGATTATCATATCCAGTATGCTTACCCCTCTTGTGGGAGTGGTACGTTGTTCCTGGGCATTTTGGTTTATGGATTCTATGAACTTTTGTCCTACAGTGTTGGAGCTAGTATAATGCTCCCAGTCTATGTCTGGGTATTTTCAGTCACCCAATATAATGTGGTTTGGAGGACTTGATATATTCATGTATTCCAACATAGGCCAGGTGCAGTTCCTGGTGTTGGGACGGTAGTCTGTAGCAGGCTATAAACTGGGGGGCAGTTTTAGCCACTGTTACTTGACCATGGCTAGTCCATGCTGCTTCTTGTTGTGGTACCAACATGGGTGTGTGGTTATCCTTGACAATTATTGCTAGTCACCCTCCTTTTGTAGCTTGTTCCATGTTTTGAGGCTGTACAGCACACTATGAGGTGTAACCTGGTAGTGTTAGGGTGCTGTTGTGAGCCTTGACCCAGTTTTCTGTTACAGCACAGATATCAACATTCTCCATACTGGGTGAGTTTAGACTGCATGCATCTTGCTGTTTAGATTTCTGGCATTGGGTAGCATTACATCTAGGTTTTTATCCCTTCTGATACCTATGGAGGTAGGTTTGTGTTTTGAGCCTTACCTATTCAGGGCACGCTGTGGGTAACAGCAGCCTTTGCCAGTATCCATATGGCCTGCACTGATAGGTGCATGCCAGTCCTAGCAGGTGGAGCATCATGTCATGCTCAGCATGTCATCCCAGGCTGGCACACATTGGATCCCCTTTGACTAACTGCAATACTTCAGCCAATTATTGCACTTGATCATCTCATTGTCATATCTAACTGCAATACTTCAGCCAATTATTGCACTTGATCATCTCATTGTCATATTGTGGCATGATGCTTGGTGAGGGTAGGATGTTAGTCACGGTCCTCAGGTGTGCATATAGTACATGGTGTTACATTACTTAACACATGGCATTCATGCCACAGGTGGTGCTGCAGGGCTGCCTCTGTCGGATGCACATATTACACTCCCTGTACATGTTTGTGAGCAGGTCATGTCATTTTAGGCATCCCTGTTATTATTTGAGTGAGTCCGAGGGGGTATCATTCCCAGGGTTCCTACTGAGCCAGTGTATGTGCTATGCATTGCCTCTTTGCCAAGGCCAGGGCATACTGGGCACGCCTCCTTCTGCCTACTGAGGCAGGCTCAGGTTGTTCCTCCTCTGAGTCACGCTATGCCTGTGATGGCGTTGGCAATGGCAGGGGGCTGTTTGGGCCAGCCCTATGCTGGTCCTGCTGCAGCTGTTTTCGCAAGATCATATTATGTAGCATAGCACATACCATGACAATTTGGGTACATGTAGTTGGTGTGTACTGCAAGGCTCCACCAGATGTGTCCAGATAGCGGAACCGTGACTTGAGCAGCCCAAACACACGCTCTATTACATTACGTGTTTGTGCATGTGCCTCATTATGGCTTTCCTGTTCAGGTGTGTGTGCATTTCTGATGGGTGTCATCAGCCACGGCTCCAGTGTATAACCTGCATCCCCCACTAGGTGTCCATGTGGGATATCCCCATTGGCAAATGTCTGGTACAGCTGCGTCAAATGCCAGATGTGGGAATCATGGTAGCTCCCAGGGCAACCAGCACACACATTCATTATTATGCCCTGGGCATCACACACAACCTGGCAGTTGATGGAGGGGAAGCCCTTGTGGTTAATGTAGGCCCTACCCTGCTCACCGGCTGGTGCTTTGATGCATATGTGCATGCAGTCTATTGCACCCACTACCTCAGGGTATTCCGCTATTTGCTGGAAGAGACGCATATTTGCTGGCCAGTACCTCACGGGCATTGGGGAAATATACATGATCACCGACATGTGCTGACATGGCATCCAGGAACTGGTGCAGTACCCTGGAGGCTGATGCCTGTGATATCCCCATCATATCACCATTTGGTCTCTGGAAGGTACCTGTTGCTAGTATTCTTAGGCCAACACATACCTTGGTTTCCACTGGGATGGGTTTCCCTCTGTTGGTTCTGTGTGTGAGGCGTGGCCTGCACAGCTCCACTATTTGCTGCAGGAGGTCTCTGTCCACTCTATAGCACTCTACTATCTCCAGCTCATGTAACCCATGGTAGGTGACCCTGGGCCTGTACACTCTTCTCCGTCTCCTCACTGTGGGTTGTCTGGCACCATCTGCATTGTCACCACCCTCAGCAAGTTGCCTATGTCTCATTATGACAGCTATGGCAGCCCTTAACATTTCTGCTCTGTGTTCAGCTTTTTCAGTTTTCACTTCTAATAGCTTACTCCTGTCTTGCAGTGTCTCTTGTGAGAAACATCTTGCACTGCTGTTTGCAGAGTTTTAAGTGTTGGGCTGAGCTACTATTCTGCCTGTGTAATTGCCTGCTTCTAATTGTTTTCACCTGCTAGCTCCAACAGTATTCCCTGCTAGCTTCCTACTAATTCTGTTGCTTCCTTTTTCCTTTCTGTTTCCTCAGGGGGGAGCAGCATGCATACCAGCAGAAACACGCTCACAGTGGCTTACAAGTGCGCACACATGCTTACACGGTTCAGAATCTCCTTATTCGGGTTAAAACGCACGCACACCAGCGCAAACAGTCTTACAAGTCTGCCAGCAGGCTCCCACATGCTCAGTCTGCCTTACACGCGTGCACACTGTCCTACTCGTGCTTCATGGTGCGCACACGTGCGCATGCATGCCCAGCAAGAAACTTTGGTGTAGGCAACAGTGTACACCTTCCATTTCTTGACATTCCCATGCTTATGTTGTGGCACTCCTCTTTCCATGATATGTGTCTGACATCTGTCATGTAACTCTGGCCTCCAATGAACTGCATTTCTTTCTGCCATTCCCCCCTGTGATGTCACCTATCTCCTACTCTGTTCTTCCCCTTATGTAACTCTTACACTACTCAGAATGTGCTCATTTGCTATGTGACAGTGGAATTCAGTATCCTAACACTCATTTGCATCAGATTGCCTACTAATGCTTAGTTACATGTCTTAGACTCAGCTTCCCCCCTTAGCAACCACTACACAGTGGCCATGTTGTTTTTGGTCTGCTGGTCCCTGCATTGTAAATCCATGTATTGCATAAAACCCACATTTGTGTTTTTATAACCTTCATTTTTATGTTTTTATGTAGCGCAGCCCGTTTGCGCGGGGCTGCACTGCGTTTAAACACCGGCGATCACCGAAAAAAAAATATTTATTTCTCCTATTTGCATCGGGGTACCTTGCCAATGGCCACATATTTGGCCATTGGCATGCTGTCTGACACATATGCAGCCTTTATTTGGAGCTGACATGGCTCCATTGTGTTTTTTGCAGAAACTTAGTCAGTTGTCAACTGAGTACATTTCTGCAGCTAAAACGGCTCTTACACGGGCTGCTTTGGGCTTCCTGGATCGCTAATCTACCTCACTTGCATGCTATTCGGCTGCAAGTGAGGTGATTAGCTTATCCACGCCCACTCCGTGTAAGAGACATTTTAGCTGGTCTCTTACACAGACTTTGGGCTGTTCCTGGATCACGAAGGCTGCACGGAGTCTTACACTACTCTTAGACTCCGTGCAAGCCTTTGTGAATCCTGCCCATTGTTTGACTACAATACATTGTGTTAGTGATAGTTTAGTTATGTTGAGAGCTGAAACTATAGGCTTACAAAAGGAACCAAGAACAGTAATTGCATATCCAAATGTGTGGGTGATAGGCTAAAAGGGATTTAAGTACTCATTGATTTTGGCAGTAGTCTTAGGAAGGCTCCTTAACAGATTTTATCTTGTATTTTGAAAATAAATGGAGTCAGTAAATGAATTGAAGGTGGACCAGCTAATGAGTGGACTGCCTAAGGCTGGTTTGAAAGGCCATCAAATTTTATATACAGATAAGCAGTTTGGATTGTAGATTGCATTATTTTCTGTGCAAAGTCATTTGGAAGTGATGTACTGTTTATATTCAAGTAAGCCTGCATTATGTAGAGAGAAACAGTAGTGGGTATGACTACTGGGTCTCAAAGCAGATAGGCAATTCTCTTTTATGCTTGTAGCAGTTGTCTTTGAAGAGCCGAGTACGAGTAATTAGAGATGTGAGATAAATCCACAGCACTGAGTAGAATGTAGGATCAACCTGTATGGAGTCTAGATTTGTCTGTTTGGCACATTTTGGTCTTCCTCAGTTTTCCCAAAGTAAAGGTAGTTTATGCAATTGCTCTGTATACCTGATATATGAAATAAAACTGGTTATTGAGAAAAATGCCTGGAGTCCTAGTTATTTCAGCTTTTAAAACTGAAGTGAGATGACTGAGATGGTATGGGGTGGGAGACCCAGTACAGAATGCATAGAGTCGGAGTTAACTTGGGAAGTAACAGTTGTAAAGGGGGAAGCTTAAGAACAAAATTCAATAGCTTTTTAATGAGGCATTTAGGGGAACCCCCATGACATTTAAGTACATCTCAGTTGTGAGAAGAAAAATGATCTCAGATGGTAGTGAAGAGATAGCATAAAGTACTTTGAATAGAAGATGCGTTTATTACCTGTGTTGAATACTGTCTCATTTATGATAATGATGAAGAGCATTAGTCCAAGAACTAATTTTACAAGTGACAAAATAGTAGATAGTTCCCTTTTGATATTACATATATCAGAAACTGGGCATATGGATAACTCTCTATGTGAGTAATATTCTGGACAATTGTTTATCATTGCATTTTTGCAGTTCTGCAACTCACGGTGATCACAGTTTGACACTAAAACACTGAAATGGACAGCAAAATGACGATGGATAACTTTGTTCTGAGAGAGCTTGCTCTTAAACAAGATTTAATGAACTACAGCAAGTACTAATGAAGGCTGTTATGTATCATAAAACATAGAATATTATAGAGAATTTGTGATGAAACATCCATATGCAGGCAATAGCCATTGGTATATTTCCAGCTTCCATTCACCACCAACTGTTATAATGATATACGGCGTTGTTATGCTCATACATCAGTGCTCACCCATGGAGATGTTTTGTCAAGGACAAAGAATTACTGTGCGGAATTTCCCCCTTCCCATGATGCAGAGGGATGAATCACTAACTGTGACCCAGATGACCCATGTTTGATTAGCAGACATGGAAGCTGGAGGGACTGGGGTGGGAAGAATGGGAGGGATCAGTATACAACTAACCCAGCATGGAAAACACCTGGAGAACACCCAGTTGGAGCTTTGGAAGACGCAGTCCATGGAATCTGGGCCAGAGGGATGTGCTGCTTTGACATGGCTTTATATGTCAGGAGGCAGTCACATGACGAAGCGTATGTGCTCCTCCAGCCAAAGATTACCAGTGCTAGTGTATCTAGGAGCTAATGTGAGTGAGGGATGGAGATGCTGATGTCTGCCTGGATGAAAGCCCCTTGACAATCTCTCACCCTACAGGTGAACGAATTGAACAATGTTGGCTCTCATGCCTGTGAGGAATGAATGGGCTAGATAGGTCACTGGGGCTGGTTGCCAGGTGATAGAGAGTTAAAAAGACATAATTACTATGTGGCATTAGCATTAATATGATCTGGGAAAAAAGAATTAGCTTTAGACACAAATATAGATATACAAATACACACACACACACACACACACACACACACACACACACACACACACACACACACACACACACACACACAGTTCCTATTTTTTTCCATTTTGTTGAAGTAGTGGAGACTGCCTGTATGTAGCTCCAATAGTTGCACTGACCCTCATGCATGCACTGAAGATGACTTCCAACAACTATGATGTATCGGTTGTACACAGACTTAAACTTTTGTTGTTTTCCATAAATATATCATGTTTACTCAGTTCATGTTTCTAGAAATACTTAACTTGAACAAAGCTTGATAACTATTTCATATTTCAGAAGTGGAAATTATATGTAAATAAGTTGCTCATTGGACATGTAAAGTTTTATAGCTCAGCCAGTACCCTTATGAAGCTCATTCTTAGTATGGGCACCATTTTTTAATAAAAGTGAAAAATGGATTCACAGTCATATCAAAAAACTCTTTTTGCCCATCTCATTTTTATGAGTAATGATTATAGTATTACACCCTATAAAGTGCCTGCCATATTACAGGCTACTTAACAAGTGATAGACATCATTTATGAAAGTGAAGGGAAGCATTTATATACAGTTAAACATTCTCAGACATTTATTTCATGCTGCTTCAGCAATCCGACATCCATTGATCAAAAGTTTTAAATAATTTAGTTAGCTTTTGAGCTCCAGCAAATCTACATTGTGTTTCTTTCATCTCAGCAGGCAGTTCTATCTTTTCATATTTCTCAGATATTGCAAGACATCAGTCCTACTGAGTTGATTCTATTCATCTCGATCTGTCAGAGCAGCTCTGCCGACGGTGTGGAATGCCCAAACAGAATGAAAACTAACTGCAGCAATAGCTCAAACTTCTGAATGAGACACGCAATGCAATTCCAAAGGTTAATAGAAGTAAAAAAAAAAAAAATATATATATATATATATATATATATATATATATATATAGGTATATATACACTCATTTAAAAGTTGGGCTACAAAACATCAGACTGTAATGGCAATATCACAAGATTAACACACAGCATGCTTAGTTATAAAATGTTTCACAGAAACAAATGTAGGATTGTGCTAAAAGTGTGTTGTAAGTTGAAGTGATTGATAATGTTCTATATGGTACTTGTCTGCAAAGGTACATTTAAACACAAGTGTTATAAACAGCATAACTCAATGTATTTCATAAGGACAAGTGAGGTCAGGATAAAAAAAAAAACACTGACAAACCCATAGAATCAGATGACATGGGTTCTTGGCACAAACGTTTCACACATCTGTTTGATTTTACTAATTGTGCACTAAAGCAAAATTTGAAAGTTGTTGCCTACCTATCATAAGCAAGGTAGGCAGAATGCAATGAGAATGAATAGCTACTCCCCACTGAAATATGGGTCAAAATGGACATTGCATTGAGAAAATAATGTGGCAAGCTGAAAAATTATAGTAAAGATCGAATAGAAAATGGAAAATGAGTTTGCTACTAATGTGATACTGAAGGTGACAGTTCTTATGCAAATTATACTTAATTTCATTTAACAGCACATCACTGTAAATGACCAAGGAAGACAACTGCTATTTTACATAATCATTTAGAAGAATACAGCAGTGCAGATATGGTGTGTAATGCACAGACTGTGATAAATGATCACCATAGTTTAGAACAGAATATTGATAACTATGACTGATTTTAAAGAAATGCATACCTGTGCTATACTACTGGTGCAAACCTTAAGGTACATATACAACAATGGTGGCAAACAGTAATATTTCCTATCAAAGTCAAACCTGTTATCAAAAACAGTGACATAAAGTTACTTAAGCTCAAAACAATGAACAAAGGCAAAAATGAAAGTTGGTTGAACATTGAGCTGCCTAGATTATGCTGACTGTACCCTAGAAAACATCTTAAAGGCTACTTCTGGAATACTGAGTGAAGTTTAAAATGATGTATCTTTGTCAGCATTAAGGAGTTTTATGAAAATAAACATAATATAAGACCAAAAGCATTAAATTACTTAAAAGCAGTACTGGGTTTGTTACATTTCAATGTGAAACAACTGTTTCACTCAACTTATTATAACTAAGCACTGTTATCATTCTTAATCACAACTCCATATGATGTCTGTCATCCAAACACTGTACTGCATGCCCCAACTTCTTCTTTACCCAAATGTCCATGTATACTTTTGTCTGCTGATCTGGGACAACATTATGTTACCATGCAGGAGGAAGAAATAGCAGAAAGGGAAATGGCATTACTATTGTCTTTATTTACTCTTCCATAACTTTTTATTTAGGAGTAGGAAGTATTTACTGATCCTTGACCATCAAACGAAGGCATGCCTCTGTACACACACACACACACACACACACACACACACACACACACACACACACACACAAATATATAAACTCTAAACACAACACAATTGGTGCATGAACCAGCCAAGAAACACACAGAATCACAACAATAATACAACTCCACAATATTCCAGCATTTCATAAAAAAACAGACATTGCAGCAATCCAACAATATCCTACTTTATTCCAATGAATAACATAAAAGCATAGAAGCAAACATTCAGGCTGGAATTTCAAACTAGCAGACCAGTTTTGCTCACTGGTGTCATCAGTGCAAAACGGGAATTAGCAGCATAATGAGTTTTTAAATCCTAGATTTAAAGAAACAGCATTTTTAAAAAGAATACTTTTAATAAATACACAATGTTTTTGTTCACAAATTGTTCCAACAATAATTGATTTAGATTACATTTATTGTTTTAAAAATGCCACTCCAAAAAATACTGACATGAATATATACCTTAAGTTAGTATTTTATCCAAATCCTTGAATAATTCAATGGTAACTTATACCTAAAAGATCAACCTTTAAATGTCTATTTATTTGCTGACTGATAGAAAAATACTTAAAACTTACATTAACATAATTGATAATCAAATATAAAGGACAAGTGAACACAAGCTTTTACATCAATAGTGTACATTGTCCTTCAGCTATATCACATTTGATACACTCCCAGTACTCATCTATTTATTTAACAATATTCATTAAGCCTAGCTTTATATAAAGCTCCCAGGTTAATGATCCACAAGCTTTCTTTTTGGTCCAATATTTTATGTTTATATATATTAGACAAACCTTCTCCATTAACCAATCATGCTTTCATGTTTGACAGTTAGTTGTATTTACAAAAGGATGGCGTAGCTATGGGCACCTCATGTGCCAATAGCTACGCATAAATTATAATGGCTGTTTGGGAACATGGGCATATTATAGATGGACCCTATAGACATTATATTGGATTCTATCAGCATTTTGTAGTCTACTTTTTCTTAGCTTGGACTGATCCTCTGGAAGCGTTGGAGCAATGCTATAATTATTTTAATCAGATCTCTACTTTTATAAAATTTACTATGAAATATTCTTACATGTTAAAATAAATCTGCATAATGAAGGTAAAATTAGCACAGGAGTATTTAGGAAAGACTGTTACAGAAATACATTTTTGCATAGAACTAGTATGCATCCACAGCACATTTTTAACAGTATAGTCAGAGGTCAAGGCATGAGACTATCTAGGATATGTGCTGAGCAAAAAGGGTTTGACAGAGAAATATCACAACTGGAAAATAGGTTTGTAGATAGGGGTCATAAGAAAAACAATGTTTGCATGATTTTAAATCAAGTTAGAAACTGTAGAACAACAACAGTTAGACCCTATTTTTTGGATAATGTGGAACGTAGTAGGAATGTTAAAGATAGGTGTGGTAGTTTATTTAGGATGCCAGTTCTTTATGCCAATAATGTCAAACCTGTACTGGAGATTTTTAGGAAAAATTGGCTGATATTAGCAGTGGACCCCGATATTAAAAAAGTAGTAGGGACACTGCCATCTTTCCTTTATAAGAATATGATTAATATGAAAAGAATGTTATGCTACCCGAAGCAAGAACACAAAAAGAAATAATAAAATTATGAGGCCATGTAATAAATGTAATTATTGTCGATATGTAGATAGCTCGGGTAAGTTTATTCATCCGTACTTTGGTAAAACTTTTTGGTTTCATACTGAAGGTACCTGTGACACAGAACATATAGTTTATCTAGCTTATTGTGAAACATGTTTTGCATTTTACATAGGCAAAACAGACAGGAAGTTCAAGTTTAGAATTAGGGAGCATTTATATGATATTCAAAGACAAGTTACAATGAATGCTCTTGCCAAACATATTATGAATAATGTAGGCACACATAACTTTAAATTAATGACAGTGGAAAATACTTGAATCAATTATAGAATGGAGGCATCAGGAATCAAAGAGAAGTCAATGAAACAAAGTGTATAGTTACATTAAGAGCTGATGTAGGCAAGGGACTTAATGACAAAGTTTCTATTAAACCTATACTTAAAGCAAGGCCTCTTAGAAAATAAATGAAAAAATAACATCCTTATGTTCATTACCATTTTTAAGTGTTTTATATGCATTTTTTATGAAAAATTATTCATATTTGATTAATGTATGTTTGTTTGAAAGATATGTATATGCCTTTAAGGGTTTTTTATCTAATTGGTTTTCAAGTAAGGAGTTTTATTTAAACTGAAGCTGCTGTAGTGTTAGTTAAATGTCTGAGAAAGCAGTGAGATTCACTGTGAAAGCGCTTCATAGGTTCATATGTTGGTACTAGGCTATCAGCCCTAGGGCCTATACAAGCCTAGCCATAACAATTCCCTGGCTATTTCTTCCCACACTATTTACTTCCTTGGACACCTGTCTAGCAGGGCAACTGATGCGATCCCCGGGGTGAATTTCCTTTCACCCATCCAATCGTCAAGGTTCCTTTTGAAGAGGGCCAAAGAGGCACTCTGCTTGACATGTATAGGCAATCTATTCCAGAGTCTGGGGAGTCTCTGGGTCAGCAACCTATCCTTCCAGCATGTTTTGTTTATTGTGATGACAAGGTTTAGATCCCTGGAGCATGTAGCTCTGAGGCATTGGGATTTCTTTAAGTGTAGCATGTCCAACAGCTCTGGCTTTGACATGGCCTTGTATGTTAAGCAGAGATCGCCTCTGAGTAGACGAGATGTGACAGAGTATAGCTGGAGTTTTTTAAGGCGGTCAGCGTAGGGCATCTGCTTTAGGCCTGTGATTCTTTTAGTGAGGTATTTCTGCAGCCTTTCCAGTTGCTGCAGATGTCTTGAGAGGTACATACCAAATGGGGCTTTGCATTCTATAATGGGTCTAATGAGGAATGAGTACAGTGGGACAATGACCTCCTTTTTTCTGGATGAAAAGCCCTTAGTGATGAGGTGTGCCACATAGAAGGATTTCCTGACTGTCATGGCGATGTGGTTATCGAAGGTGAGACCACTGTCCACCTGTGTCCCTAAGTCTCTTATCACACTTTCGGTGTTTAGTGTACTGCCAACTATATGGTAATTCACGGGTACATGTTTTTCCCAAAGGGGATAACTATACATTTCTTGGCATTGAGCTTGATCCCATGGCTCTGGCACCAAGCATCTGTTTCTGTAAGGCCCTTTTGTAGAGTATCCACATCATTTGGGGATTCAATAATGGCTCCCAGTTTGCAGTCATCTGTAAACTTTGTTAGCCAGAGTCCCTTAGTGTTGGCCTGTACTTCAGAGAAGTAGATACCAAACAAGAGTGGTCCCAGGACTGAACCCTGAGGTACTCCACTTGTCACTTGTCTGGAGCTGGATTTGGAGTCGGCTACTTTTACAGTGTGGGTTCTATCAGTAAGCCAGTTAGCAACCTATTGGGTGATGTAGGGATTAATGCCCAGCTTAGTAAGTTTATCGATGATTCCAGAATGGGGGATGGTGTCAAAGGCCTTGGCAACGTCTAGATAGGCTGTGTGGACCACCTTACCCTTGTCCATGGCTCTGGAGACTGATTCGAAGAAGTCAATCAGGTTCAGGAGAAAAGATTGGCCCATTACGTACTTGTTATTAAACCTTTTTTGAACTGGAACTCTGCCTTTTGTTTTGCCTGGGTTCATTTATACTTGTTAAATATCAGAAACAAATGGCATCTTAACAGGTGTGTGTATACATTTTATATCCACTGTATAGCAGTAATGTTTCGCACATGTCCCTGCCGTAGTCAGTTCTTCCAACACATTTTGCTGGTGTCTGTCCAGACATCTTGCACTGATAGGTTTTGAGGTATGTTACAGGAATGTTACATTCCCTTCAGATAGGCCAATGTGGTGACCACTGTGATGCAATACAATTAATCCCACCACAGATGAATATGCAGATAAAGCAATATGGCTATTAGTCATAGTTGTGTGCATGGTAACTTGTATGCCCTCCACATGCCTGTGGTATTGCCAAAGCACAACTGAACAATTCCATACTCACCAGCTTCAGGCTGCTGCCCCATATACAGACCAGAGTTACTTATGTAGTTGTGGGAGAGAAGTATTGTCAGCAGACTCACATGTTCCCTTGGTAAAGGATAGATGCAGCATGTCTGCACATTTACAGTACAACACCCAGTACTACAAAAGTTGCTGTCCTTCACCATAGATTTGCACTTCTGTGCATTAGAAATCCCCATCCACAACTGCAATCTGACCTGGCACATGCATGTAGATACTGTACAGATACAAGTATGTCTCATAAGTAGTCTACTAATCCCCACTGGGACCTTACCTGCACACTCCTTGTCCATTATGTGGGTGCCACCCATGTCCAGCAAGTGGAGCTTTGTACCCTGGTGTTGTACTGTGATGGATGGGCCAAGCTTGGGAAGGAGCTCCTCATTTGGTGTCAGTGGGGGCTGCATGGCTGGGCCTCCACCTGTGGTTGTGGGCTCCCTGGTCATGGCAGCAGCCCTTTGCCAGGTATGGCTTATGAGGTTGGTGGCATGATGCCGCACCTGCTCATATGTACATGTGTGCAGGCCCACCTAATTTACCCTGTGGACAGGGTCATCCCAAAGGGTGGTCCTCTCCCGCAGGTGTTGCTGGATTTGGCCCAACAATACTGTGTATTATGGCTTCCATTATCAGGTTTCCCACCTGTAATGTGACATTGCACCTGGTAGACCCTAACAGGGAAACACATTACAGGACTCCATACATTTGACAGCAGTATGTCCAGTACCTGCACATGTACCTTGAATACCAGTAGCCAGCACTCGAAACCATACCAGTAGCCATCACTCACAACCACACCATATCCCTGTAATCTATCAGCACAGTATCAGCTTGCATTGCACTCCTGGTCCTGATGAGTCATATTACCTACAATGAGGGTGAGTTGATTGCATAATCCGTCATTCCTCATTCAGGTCTGTGTAAATGGATGACATTAGCCATCTTCCATGTGGATGGTGTGTGGATGGTGCTGTGGCTTGGTGTGAATACAATGTGTAATGCAGCTGAGAGCACATGCTTGAGTTCATGTAGGATGCAGACAGGGATGATATGACATCCCATGGATGCTTACATTTGTTGCCTTTCAGTAGGCAATATGTACCTGCTCACTGGTGATGAGGGGAGAGGGTGTGGGTGGAGTACATATCCACCTATAGTGATGCTGAGCCAGGGGGAGATGTTTGCCCTAACCATATCTGCAGCAAGTGGCCTGTAGCTATGTTGTGTGTGTATGTGATCTGATTGGTGACCATTGCAGGCTGGGTTAGTTTGTTGCCTCTGAGATTGCAGACATATAGGAAGATGGCTTTGTGATTGTCCTTGTTGGATATCTCCAATTTGTCCTCATAGTTGGCCTTGCAGTAATCCATCTGTGACCTTATATGCTTGTTCAGACAATGGCTGACTTGATGCCAGGGTGGTCCCCACCCCTATTTTGCCCTGTATAGCCACTATAGGGACCATGTCTGTGGTTTGTGTAATGCTGCTGCCCAGCAAAGGGGATTACTCTACTTTGGTGGAGGCAGGTATGACAAGTAAGGTATTGCTGAGCCCATACAGCCATGTATGCATTCAATCAGTTGTTTGTAGTGGGCATGGCCACAAAGTCATAACACAGTTGGACATCTCCCCAATTTAGTAATGCTAACCATGCTTATTGTGCTAACCATGGCTGTGTAAGTGCAATGCAACAACCAGTAGCTGTAGAAATGTCACTCTTTTCGGTGCACAGTAACTAAGATTACATGTGTGCAACATGTATAGCTTTTTTAACTGACATTTTGCATACCATGTCTGTTTTCATGAGGTGGACACATACACCTTCTCATACTGACATGTGCATAGGTAATACCTCACATACATGTTTGTTCTATGTCAGTATGGCACAGTGTATTTACACTCTTGCTGCGCAGTCATCCCACTCAACCTGTTATAGCAGGACATCTGTAGGATGCCATGCATACATGGGTGCAATGGGACAAAAATCAGTGACAGTATTTCAATATTGCTGTAACATACTTGAGTCATTCGATAGCACAGCAGCCTTTGCACTGACAGGCATCCCCTGAGGATGTCCAACAGTCATATGGCAGGAAGAGAGGATAAAGGCTAGGAGTGTAGTATTAAGGGTAAGAATTGTTAATGTTGACAGTATGATTGGTGTAGGGACCAGGCTAGCTGATATGATGGCAAGGGGATGGTTGATATATTTTGTGTGTGCAAGAGACGACACGGAAGGGGATTATGGCTGGGTGTATGGTAGGCAGGTCACAACTGTGACAAAACTACTACCTTCACCTACAACAAACCCACCAGCATAAACCACAAAAGTTCTGGTCAGGCATTAACAAACTGATTCAACCAGGGCACTCCAAAACTCCCACCCCATCAAGTATAACCCAGGATAACCCTAAGCACATTGCTGACGCCTTCAACAACTACTTCACTGAATCTATTCAAACTCTAGCAAATACACTACCCCCTGTTAGCACTAACCTATCAATAAGTATAAATAGCCTAGCTCCTTCATTTCATCTGCAACCAGTACCAACATCTCTCATCTGCTCCCTCCTGCAGAAACTCAAACCTTGTACCCCTTCAGCTGACAGTCTACCAGGTGAATGCCTACAAACTGCATCTAAAGCCATTGCCTATCCTATATCCATCCTTATAAATAGAACAATTACTAAAGGAACAATCCCCACCATCTGGAAAGTTTCACACATCATCCCTCTGCACAAGGGTGGTTCCTCTACAGAGATTTCTAACTTCCGACCAATAGCCTTACTCTCTCCAATAGCAAAAATAATGGAAAAATGTATCCACCGACAGCTACTCATCCACCTTCTCTCTGATAACTTACTTGCTAACTGTCAGCATGGCTTTAGACCTCAGCATAGTACAACCACTGCCTTACTATCCTTTTCTGACTGTATTAACAAACATTGTAATAATAACTCTTTCATCTACACTATTTATTGACCTGTCAAAAGCCTTCGACATGGTTAACCATCACCTACTTATTGATATACTAAAATCCCTGTCTCTTGACCCACAGGCAATACTTTGGTTTAAATCATACTTAGATAACAGACATCAAGCTGTTCTCTGGGATAATAATTTATTCACACCCCTCCCTGTCAACATTGGAGTGCCCCAAGGCTCCATATTAGGCCCTCTTCTCTTTTCAATCTTTATTACTTCCTCACTCCAGACCCTCACCCAAACTGTATTTCATACTGTTGAAAATTGGTTCATGAGACATTGTCTCCTCCTTAACCCCAAAAAAACCTAAATTATTGCTCTTTACTCCTAACCAAAGGTCTCCACAATGTCACTTCACAGTAACTTCTAACAATGGAACTACCATATCCCCAGACACTACAACCTGACTCTTAGGTATTACAGTAGACCACAGCCTTAGCTATGATGATCATATTAATACTACTATAAAATCAGTCAGCAGAAAACTAGGATCCCTTTATAGAATCAAACCCTTCCTCACACCACTAGCTAGAACTACCATTGCCCAAACCCACCTTATCTCTACCCTGTTTTATGCATCTGCCATTTATACTAAACTATCTAAAAACAACCTTAGAAAACTTGCAACCAGCTATAATAACATTGCCAGATTTGCCACTGGCTCCCCTTTTAGAACCCATCACTGTCAGAACCTTAAAAAGCTAGGATGGTTAGAACTACAGAACCAACTACTTTTCAACACCTGACTATTACCCAAAAGATTCTCTACCACCCTAACAAGACTCCTATCCTCACTAGTATGGTTACCCCATATAATAATCTGGCAACGCTATGCTCTGCTTATAAACTTCTAGTCTCCACTACTAAATCTAACAACAAGGCTGGGGACTCACTATTCTCCAGCACAGTGGGAAAAACCTGGAACCAGCTTCCTAAAGAATTATCATCACTTTCTTCCACATTACTCTTCAAAAAATATCTTAAAGAATATTTCAAAACACACTGGCTATGTCTCTGCTCTAACCCTGACTAAAGTCTATTTCCCTATCTCCCACTCCCTTTACCTCTCTACTCTGTTGTTTTATTATGCCTATCAATTGCAACTAGAACACTAACCACTTCCTAGCATTAAAGAGACTTCCTCTCTACACTGTTTCATGACTTACTTCTCTAAAAGAACTCACCCCCTACTGTCTAATATAAAATAATGTAATGTAACTTCCTGCTATTATATATAATGTATTCTAAGATACTATTCCCTATATTGGAGCTTTTCTCTCCAGGCCTCTACTGAATATGTACTGTATGTAAGTATAAGATTGTATGCCTGTAACCACAGCCTCTAATTTAAGATAGCAATTCTTGGTATTCTTTATCTTTAAATTATATGCTATCCAATGTTTTTTTCCAGGTAACTCTTACACAATTTTTGTTTTGTCTATTCTAAAAGAATGTAATGTAACATCTGTCTATTGTATATACTGTATGCTATGATACTATTGCCTATGTTAGATCTTTTCTCCCCAGGCCTCTACTGAAAATGGACATATATCCAGTTAGACCAGCCTGGCCAACAAATGTAGAATGAATAAATAAAATAAATAAATTGTGTTATCATGGTGTGGACTGGGGGAGGAAGGGGGTAGGGCTTCTGCTGAAGGAAAAGTATGCCAAGAGTGTTTTTGGAGGATGACATAAGTGTCTGATAGAGTGATGTTTCTGAAGCTGTAAGATGATGGTGTAATGATGAATGTTGTTAGTGCATATGTTATGCAAGTTGGATGTGCAAAGGATGAGAAAGAGAAATGTGATGTCAGTTGGATGACGTGGTGATGTCTGTACCCAAGGGTGACAGACTGGTCATTGTAGCAGATGACATTGGGCATGTTGATGAAGAGAACAGAGGGGATGGGGAATTGATGGGTATGTATGGTGTTAAAAGGAGTGAAGAAGGTGAGATGGCAGTGGGTTTGCAAAAAGGATGGGCATGGCTGTGGTAAATACGTACTATAACATGAGGGAGGAGCATAGGGTGACATACAAGAGTGGAGTAAGATGCACATAGGTGGAATATATCCAATGTAGGAGGGCCAGTTTTAAGGAGATTGGAGACTGTAAAGTGGTGACAGGGGAAAGTGTATTTAGGCAGGAGAGAATGTTGATATATAAGATGATGTTGGTGATCAAGAAAAGGAGTAGTGTGGAAGCCGCACCAAGGATCAAATGGTGTGAATTGGAAAAGGGTGATTGTGAGGTGGAGTTCAGGGAAGAGTTGAGACAGGCACTGGGTGGCAGTGACAATCTGACAAATATCTGGTTAAATACAGCAGAGCTGGTAATGGAGACAGCTAGAAGAGTGCTTGGGGTGACATGTGGATGGAGGAAACAGTACAAACTGAGGAAGTACTAGACAGTATACAGAGACAGATGTTGTGGAAGAAAGAGTGGGTTTGTCAGAGAGATGAGGAAAGTAGGCAGAAATAGGAGATGATGTGCATGCCAAAGAGAGAGGTGGCAAAGGCTGAGGATGGGCATATGAAGAGTTCTATGACAGGTTGGACAATAAGGAAGGATGAAAGGAATTCTACCAATTGGTTAGACAGATGCACTGTGCTAGGAAATATGTGCAGCAGATAAGGGTGATAAAGGATGATGAGGCATATGTACTCACAAGTGAGGAGAGTGTGTTGAGCAAATGGACAGTGTATTTTGAGAGGCTGATGAATGAAGAGAATGAGACAGAGAAGATTGGTGATGTGGGTATGGTCAATCAAGAAGTGCAATGGCTTAACAAGAAGGATGTAAGGATAGCTATGAAGAGGATGAATACTGGCAAGCCTGTTGGTCCACATTACACACCGGTGGAAGCATGGGCTTGTTTAGGGGAAATGGCAGTGGTGTGTTAGCCAGACTGTTTACTGATATCTTGGGAAGTGTGAGGTTGCATGAAGTGTGGAGAGAAAGTGCTTGGGTACAGTGTTAAGAATGAGGTTGATGTGCAGAGCTGTGATAACTACAGAGGGATAATAACATTGACCAGTCACAGCATGAAGTTATGCGCAAGAGTAGTGGAAGCTAGGTTACTCAGGGAAGTGAGGAGTACTGGTCACCAGTATGGTTTCATGCATGGAAAGGGCACTACCAATGTGATGTTTGCTCTGAGACTGTTACTGGTGGAATACAGAGAAGATCAGGAGTTGCTCTGTGTCTTTCTGGACTTACAGAAAGCATATGACAGGGTGCCTAGACAGGAGTTGTGGTACTGTATGATGAAGTCATGAGTGGAAGAGATATATGTAAGAGTGGTACAGGATATGTACAAGGGTAGTGTGACAGCATTGAGGTCTGCTTTGGGATTGACGGATGTGTTTAAGGTGGAGGTGGGATTACATCAAGGATCAGCTGTGAGCCCTTTCTGATTTGCAATGGTGATGGACAGGTTGACAGACAAGTTCATACGGGAGTCCCCATTGACTATGTTGTTTGCAGATGACATTATGATCTGTATTGAGAGTAGGGAACAGCTTTTGGAGACCCTGGAGAGGTGGACATATGCTCTAGAGAGGGGAGGAATGAAAGTCAGCAGTACTAGGACAGAATATCTGTTTGTGAATGAGAGGGAGGATAGCAGAATGCTGAGGATGCATGTAGTAGAGTTGGCAAAGGTGGATGTGTTCAAATGATTGGGATCAACATTTCAGAGTAATGAGAGCTATGTAGGACAGGTGAAGAAGACAGTACAGGCAGGATGGAGAGGGAAGAGTAGAGTGCCAGGAGTGATTTGTGAAAAACGAGTACCAGTAAAGGTGATATGTAAGGTCTACAAGAGGATAGTGAGACCACCTATGTTATATGGGTTGGAGACAGTGGCATTGACAAAAAGGCAGGAGTCAGAGCTGCACATGGCAGAGTTACAGATGTTATGATTTGCACCGGGTGTGACAAGGGTGCACAGGTTTAGCAATGTGTATATAACAGGCCATGTTGTACGGATATGAGACAAAGTTGTAGAGGCAACATTACATCAGTTTGGACATGTGCTGAGGAGGGGTGCTGAGTATATTGGGAAAAGGATGGTAAGGATGTAGCTACCAGGTAAGAGGAAGAGAGGAAGGCCTCAGACAAGGTTTCTGGATGTGGTGAGGGAGGACATGCAGGTGGTTGGTGTGAGACAGCAAGATTCGGAGGACAGGCAGAAATGGCAACAGATGATCAAATGAAGGGGGATGTTTTAATGTCAGTCTTCACAGATTTGGTGCTGAGTATATTGGGAAAAAGGATGGTAAGGATGTAGCTGCCAGGTAAGAGGAAGAGAGGAAGGCCTCAGACAAGGTTTCTGGATGTGGTGAGGGAGGACATGCAGGTGGTTGGTGTGAGACAGCAAGATTCGGAGGACAGGCAGAAATGGCAACAGATGATCAACTGTGGCAATCCTGAATCGGAAAAGCCAGAGGACAACGAAGGGGGATGTTTTAATGTCAGTCTTTACAGATTTGGGAAGGGTTTGACAGACATAACACAACTCTATGGGTAAATGTCTTCAAATATGAGGCACACATATGGTCAGTGTGCAGAACACTGGACAGTTAAATGGTATGAGCTCAGTATATAACATGCAGTTCAACACACACATCTGCAGCAGTACTTTACTATGCAAATACCATGTATAGGTGTCTCACATTTCTGAGACAAACAAGTATATCCTAGTTGTATTCATAAGTAAGATATGGATATGTACAACATCCTAGTAGCTGGCCTAGCATTGTCAAAATCAGTATTCTTCAGCACACACTCCAGTATTAGTCATATGTGAGCCATCCTTTCCTGGGGCCTTATCTATGATCTATGTCACTGCAGACAGGCTCAGATGCTATGGCCATAGGTTCTGATCAGCAATATATTAGTACAGCAAGCTTTGTTGAGACATATATGTTACACTTCCTCTTTCTCATTCTTACATACCCCCTACTGCAGTCCATTACATGTTTACTTGTTCAACATACTTGTTTTTCTATTTTTCCAAGTATAGGTGGTTATATGCTGTTATTTGTTTTCTTCTCCTCAGTTTCTCACTCTCCATCTCCCACACATGTAGGGTGTACATCTGTTTTGCATAGGCAGCAGCTTGATTTTTATAGGTAATGCTCATGAGCAGTTGATGGTCTGTACACCAATTATTGTCCCCCATTTGCTAATATCATGCAGAACAGCTGCATCATTTTCCTATAGACAATGGCATGGAAACACACTGTTATAATTGGGTACTTCATGTGGCTGTAGCCCCTTTATCTTGTCTGTGAGGGGGACTTCATTGAGGTGTGTGAATAACAGCATCACAAAGGGCATGTCATTTTACCCACTATACACGTACTTTGGAAACTCACACTATGATCTCTGTGCCTCCTGTGATGACTGCATAATACTGTACTACCACTAACTAGATGAGTAGTGATTTCAAACTCAACACTGGCAATTGTGATTGTGTGTGTGTCTGTCTGTGAACAGTATTCTACGTGTGTTGGATGAACACAATACCCTCTGTGTGTGTGTGGAAATTACAAATCTGAGGTGTGTTCCACCCACTACACTTACCATAGTCCACTGTACAAGAGGTGCTGATGTCAGCCACCATACACTTACCTGTATACACACCTCAGCCCTATAAGCTACATAGCACATGCAAAAAACTGTTATACAGACCTGTCAATTGTGTACATCTGTACCCTGGATATGACACACTCAATGTGCTACCACACTGCCATATCCCTTGTAGTCTGCACGGACACATCCTGCTGATACAAAGACACCTAGAAGACAAAGAGAATACATTATGGAGATCACATGCAGTCATTGTTAATAATAATAATAATGCATCATGGCTGACAGCTACACACTCTGTCGTGTAACCATTGAACATGCTGGCTGTCAACACTACCCAGCATTACATTGCTTAACTGTATTAAGTTCTAAGTTCACCCTGTGCATCAGAACCATATTAGCATGTCCCTGCATTGATGGTATGGATGACAGGAATTTGGCACAGATATC
Organism: Protopterus annectens; assembly: GCF_019279795.1. Classification (NCBI taxonomy): domain Eukaryota; kingdom Metazoa; phylum Chordata; order Ceratodontiformes; family Protopteridae; genus Protopterus; species Protopterus annectens. Next base: position 1,029,322,548 of record NC_056731.1, on the reverse strand, counting down.
ATCATATGCATAGGGTGTGGTGTGGGTTTGCCAGGGGCCTAGGCTGGGCCATTTGGTTGACATTATGTGTGTGTGTGTTTGGGGGTAGTATGTGAGACTGGCCATGCAGAGGTGGTGTGTGTAAGTCCGGAGGTTACCTTGCTGTGATGGTGATGTGTGTGTGCATGGATGCACATTCACGCCATGTGGCTGCCCTACACAGGGGTATGTCAGGCAGCTGTGGACCATACATGGCAGGGAAAACAGTTCACCATCTCAGGCCATGGACATGGGAACTTTGCCTGCCAGGGGACCCACGGGCACCACCAGGCCCAAGGCCAGATGCACTACTACTCCCTGATGGTAACTGGCATCTGCTGGATCTATGACCCTGTCGGGACTGACCAGGATCACGTGCCAATGGCCTGCTGCATTGTGGTCTGGACAGTGACCCCCCCCCTTTGAGTTGTGCTGCTGGTATTGCCACTATGGGAGTGAAAAGTTGCACAGCCTTGTGGCATACCTCTCAACCATACCAAATTCCTCAGTAAATACCAGTTTTGGAGGCAAAATATTGGGGTGTCACGAATTTCTGAGTGGCCCCTTTAATTTCTGACATTCCAGGATTTTTTGTTTTTGTTTTTACTCCTGATGTCATCACATGCAAAGCATGCGTGATGACATCAGCTTCACAAGGCAGTCAGACAGCCTATCAGAATGCCAAGCATGCCAATGCAATTACTTAATTTACTTGCCGACCAGTTCACATTCAAGGTCAGGCAGTATATACAGCAGCAGTACAGCATGTCTTTTTTTACCCTCCAGGTAAGGAGAAAAAATGTGTGCTCAAGTCAGAGAAACTTTTTTTTTTTTTTCACTTTTCAATTCATATGTGCATGTGAAACTGTACCTTGTTTGTTTTACTTAACGGCAGTCAACAGTGGTCAAGGCAGCTTGAGAGAAGTGCAAGAAAAACTGCATCAGCTTGTTTTCCTTCATTAACTTTCAATAAAATAAATAAATAAATAAATTCTAACTTAATGTCCGGCAGTCAAGGCAGCTTGAGAGAGGTGTGCTTGTCTAAAGTTCCGTTTCCTGGGAAAGGTGTTTCAGCTGTATAGAATTTTGGGTAGATATGTGCATATGTGTTTACCTTTGATTTTCAGTCTTTGGTAAGGTTTTAATTTGCCCACTTTTGCTGGCTTTTTTTAGTACCTTCTTTCTGACAAAAAAGGATTAAGATAGGGCTTGTCTTGTTATGTTGACATCCAACAGTCTAGATGACAACTGTTGGGCTCATGCTTACTGTTGCTTAACGAGAGCTCACCAAGCCAGAATGTATAACTCTGCTGTTAGCTTTTATTGAGGTGAACAGAAGCTGCAATATGAAATTTTTTTATTGAGAGATGGCTATTTTTCCTGCACTGGGTAGTAGCAGTGGTTGTGGAATTTTGATTGCCTGTTTTGTAGCATGGAATTTTCTATGAAGAGTTTTATAGCTGGAACTGACTTGAACTATAATGTAAATGCAGAGTTAGTATCTGCTAATTATGTCGTGTAGGTCATGCAAATGCTTACAACAAAGGATGAAGTGAAATGTACAAAATTACTTGTTTGATGGGGATTAACAAATGAATATGCATTATAAATATGAAAATCTTTCTTATTCTACAAGAAGACTGGGATGCCAACTATACAAGTGAGATGTTAGACATAATAAACACAGGTACATCTTGGACAAGTTGGGATTTAACTGGTGATGTTAAACAGTAACAGTGTAAATGAGGCTAAGATGACAAGTAGAAATACAGATTGTAGAAAACTGAAAATGCTTGGAAAGACTGTGTCTTAAATGCTACAGATGTAGGATTGATTACGTTACAGGTAAATTTTTGGGGCATTGATTTTACTTACTTTATTTATTTTGAGGACTTTTCCATGTTTACGCCAGCTGCTTTGGACTAGATTGTTTGGTTCATATTGACTGAATGATAACTTATTAAGTAGGAGAATAGACAGTTCTGAAATTTCTTAAGAATATTCTTTTTCTTGCAGTGGTAATTGTGACAAATCAGGATTCTTAATCACCTATTTATTGTACTGTTTATTTGTGCAGAAACAGTTTGTGTATGCATATGGAAAAGCAGATGGGTTTATAATGGCACTTTGCTTCATTGCATTTAGAGTTTGGAACTGTACTGTTTAATACCATTGCTGCTTCATTCTTTGCATTTAGAGTGTGTGTGTGCGATTTACCTTTACTGCTTTGTTCTTAGTGTGTCTAATACAACAACCATTGGTATGATTTACCATTACTGCCAGCCAAGGTGTGTGTGTGTGTGTGTGTGTGTATGTGTGTGTGTGTGTGTGTGTGTGTGTGTGTGTGTGTGTGTGTGTGTGTGTGTGTGTGTGTGTGTGTGTGTGTGTGTGTGTGTGTGTTGTGTGGTGTGTGTGTGTGTGTGTGTGTGTGTGTGTGTGTGTGTGTGTGTGTGTGTGTGCGTGTGTGTTTTTCACAGAATGTCTGAAATGTTTGGCTCATACCGTTGGTCTGTCCCTCTTAAAATTTGGATGGTGCAGTGGTAGTGTTGTTGCCTGTCAGCAATAGGTTCTCTGGTTCGATTGTCAGCTGCAGTGCCTTCTGTACAGAGTCAGCATGTCCTCCCTGTGTTTGTGTGTGTTTTCTCTGGGTGCTCCGGTTTCCTCTCACAATACAAAGACATGCATCTGGAGTTTTTCTCCCCAGGCCTCTGCTGAAAATTGGCTTTGTTCCAAGTTGGACTTTCCCAGTAAACAAATGTTAAATAAAATGTATGGTTTTCTGTCAAATCAGTGAGAAATGAATTCATTAAATAATGAAAGCCATTTAAGTTACAGTCTTCTTTTCTTTCAGGAAACACATGATAACACAACATTTTATTACAGCAACTTCCTTAGATTATACAAGCAATGTTTAAAATGTGTTCCTGGTTTTGGGCCTTTGCCCCCCCCCCCAATGAATTTTGTCTTTTAGTTTTTCCTGCTTTCTTCTGTGCTACACAATTCTTCAGGGAAGGAGAAGTTTAGTGCTTCTTATGCAAAGTCTACTTGCATTGTTAGTAGCACAGCAGATAATATACTTTCTTTTGCTGCAGAAGGCTGTGGGTTCTACTCCCACAGTATGTCGGTAGAGTGCTGATACTGTACTGTAATTGAAATATTATTAGCTTATCAATTTTTTAATATAACATAGGCAATTTTTTCTTCAAGGTCAACAGGCCAACTTGTAGATGAAACAATGATATATAGTTGTTTGCTAGCAGCGATCTCTTCATAGTATCAGATCTCTTTAATGTGGAATTATTTAGATGATATTTATTTCTGCAGATATTGTGCATATTTACTGATAATGGTAGACTATAGTTTGAGTAGAGTTTTATGATGGAAAAGTTCTGAATTGGACAGTTTTGTCATTATTGGTGCATGCATTTTGTTTCATTGTTTACTGGAAAAATGTTCAAAACAATAAATTTAAAATGCGCTCTAACATGTGTGCTGTATTATACAATGAATGTAATTTAATACAGCCAGGAGGGTGTATCAGAGAACACATGTATGTTTTGTGTGCAAGGGGCCTATGATTTGAAAACAAACCAAAGGTAATCTTTATCCGCAACTGGCCAGATGCATTTTCTTTGGATGTGGGTTTCAATGCTGTTTCAATGAATGTGAGTTTAAAGGGCAGAGAGTATTTAATGCTAAGTCTATTTTCATTGTAATACTGTATTACTTTGTGTAGCAGATGTCTATTAGTGTCTGTGCTATAAAATGTAAAATAAAATCCAAATAATCATTGTAGATGTAAAGCAGCATGCACATTACAGTGTTTATGGTAAATGGGGTAAAATATCCAAGTGATGGGACATTAGAATTGCTGCAGGGGGCACTCTGGGTCTGGGACCATATTTTGGTTGTCTGTTCAGTTTGAGTTTGAAAGTTGGTAACCCACAATTCCATCAGAGTGTGTGGGGTTACATAATTGTGTATGCAAATTTTATGTTAATCAGCATACATATTTGTACCTAATTTTCATGGGCCTTTGTACAGATTTTTGATGTTTCCAGGTTGAGAGGTATGATGTGGACCCTCAGCTGTTTGTGGTGCTGTCCCACACCCATGTGGCCGATGGCCAATTTCCACCACATGCTCTATCACAGACATTCCACGTTCAAGGATTGACATGCCACGGTCAAGGATTCCCACCATCTCACCCAACCGTCTATCCATGACCTCAGCATAATAATGGTGGACATCAGCAAGATTATGGAGGTTGTCATGCATAGCAGGAAGAGTAGCATTCATAGCCCTGAGAAGCTGTCTGGTGTTATGTCTACTATGTGCCTGTGCCTACATGATGGTCTGAAACATGCATCTGGTGACACCTGCTGTGGCACTTGTGACAGGGGCATATCAGGCAGCAGGCCCCCTTTGAGAACCCCTGCCCGTCCGGCTGTGTGGGACCTCACCTGCTTTCTGGCTATGGCAGGTGTCTACAGACACACTTGCCATAGTCATCACACTTGCCTGTCCCATGCCACTACCTGCCAACTATCCATCATCTCTGGCCACAGGTGATTGGGTATGTGTGGACATTGTGTCTGTGTGTGGGAATGGGGTGAACAAGAGTGGGATGCCAACCAACGGCACAGATTCGGCCCCTGACAATACATCCTGTGCCGCACTATGGGTATCATCATTGTCAGAGTCTACAGAGACACTAACATCAGTTCCCAATCAGTATGGACCCTGACCCCCATTGCCACCTGTGAGGGGAAGACAATGAATGTGAATTAATACCTGTACATTATTGTTGGCTGCCATGCACACAGATATGCACATAGACACTTACAGGTGAGTTGGCACAAAGCTATTGCACAGACCTCACATTACCCAAAACGTGACATGCATGACACATAGAGCCCTCATCATCATGCATTGCAGCCATTCTTAATCACTGTTACTAACAATATACATATCTGAGAAGCATAAGTACTGTTAGTAGGTGATGCCCATTCACCTAGCACACACTGCACCCATGTACACATAATTGTTGTTCACCTGTATAGCACAGTAGCAACTACTGTAGACCATACCTCACAACCATACAAATCATTGAAGAATGTGTATATGTCTAGCACATATGTTTGCTCTGTCTCTCACAACCCCTATGTGTTTGTCTGACACATAATTGGGATCATATGAGGACTGATGTCACTAATAAATGACATACATTAGATTTGCGCACATCATTACCAGCAGTGAATGTACATTCAAACAAATCCTGTTACACCAACAACCTTCGTGGATATGATAAGTGTACACACCCCTGTTAACATGGCAGGCTCTTACATCATATAAAATGAGACCACAATCCTACATTCAAAAACATTACCCATCTTAAATGTGACATATAACCTGTGCAATCCAATCATGAACATATTGTTTGATTTTACAAGTTTAATTGTTCATGTAATGGTCACATTGCTGGTTGGAAAAGGTGTGGAATATAATATTGTGGTATTTCATTGTATATATCATAAACACTTGGCATCTTGATGGGGTGTGTACACTGTGGTATCCACTGTATAGGATTAATGATTCATACATGTCCCCTACAGTAGCCCATTTGTCCCCCCAGTTTGCTGGTCAGTGTCCACATGTCTTGCACTAGCAGGTTATGAGATATGCTGCAGGAATGTTACATTACCCCTCAGATTGGTGACCGCTGTGATCCACTGCATTTAACACTACTACAAGTGAACATGGACATCATGCAATATGGCTAGGTGGATATTGTCAAAGCACAAAAAAGAAATTACATACTCACCAGCTACAGGCTGCTGTCCAATAGACCAGAGGAAGCTAAATACATGTGCGAGACAGGTACTGTTAACATGTGGCCTTGGTACAGGGGGGGTAGCAGCATTTTTGCACATGAACAATACAACCCCTAAAAGTACAAAATATGCTGCCCATAATCATAGATGTGCATTTATGTGCATTACCAAACCCAATCCACAACTACTATCTTATCTGACATATGCATGTAGATACTCTACAGATACAGGTTAGGTATGCTAAAGTACTCTAGTAATGTGCACTAGGGCCTCACCTGCATGCTCCTCATCCATTATGTTGGGGGCAGCCACATCCACGATGCTGGCTTCATGGAGATGTTCTACTCTTGGGGGGGTGCCCCAAGGTTGGCGAGGAGCTCTTCTTCTGCTGTAAGTGGGGGCTGTAGGAATAGGCCCCCACCTGTGGCTATTGCTTCCCTGGCTATGGCAGCAGCCCTTCACTGGGTATTACGTAGGAGGTCATTTGTGCAATGCCAGACCTTCTCATATGTTCTTTTGTGCAGGCCGACATCATTTACCCCTGTGAACTAGGTCATTCCAAACATCATGTTGTAGTGCTGTATTAGGAATTGTACAATTTCAGAAGTTTCTGCTGCACTGTACGGGTGATTCAGGATATGATGCATCCTGCCTGGAAGACAAACAGTGAAACACATCATAGCACCTTATACAGTTGTCAACAGTATGGACAGAAATTGCACATCAACAGTGGATATTTCTTGCCAGCACTCAACTACACCATACCCCTGTAATCTATCAGCACAATATTAGCTTGCATTTCACTCCTGGCACTGATGTGTCATATTCCCCCCAATGATGGACAGTTAATTGCATAAACCTCTATTTCCCATTCATTTCTGTGTAGAGGGATGACAGTGGCCATGTTCCATGTGGATGGTTTGTGGATTTTGCTGAGGCTGTGTTTGAACACAGTGTGTAATGGCACTGTGACCACTTACCTGAGTTCATGTAGGATGCAGACAGGGATGTTATCAGGCCCCATGGAGAGTTGCTTTTGTTGCCTTTCAGTAGGCAATATGTACCTGCTCACCACTGATGAGGGGAGGGGTGCGATTGATGTGCATATTCCCCTATAGGGATGGGGGGACGGGGGGGTGATGTTCACACTTAACCTGTCTGATGCAGGTTGCCTATATCCATGGCATGTGTGTATGAGGTGTGATTTAACACCAGTACATGGTGAATTGTGTTGTTGCTTCTGGGACTGACAACATATGTGGAAACACCCTTGTGAATGGCTTTGGCAGTGTGGACATTTGTGATTTGTACCCATAGCAAACCTGACATGGAGACACATGTGACCTTACATGCTTGTACAGATAGAAGTGGACATGCTTCCAAGTTGTTGTCTGCACCTATGTGGCCCTGTACAACAATATAGGAACCTATTATGTGGTTTGTGTATTGCAGCTGTTGACCAAAGGGGATTACTGTACCTTGGTGGAGGTGGCTTTTACAGGTCAGGTATTGCTGAGTCCATACAGTTATCATGGATAAATAAGTGTACCCACCCCTGTTACAAAGCCTGGTCTTTGTGGTATTGTAACTTGACACCACAATAACTCATTTCAAAACAATTCCCCCCTTTAATGTGACCTATAGCCTGTTCAATTCCATTGAAAACATAACATCTGTTGTGGGAAAACATATGTAAACTGAAATCAGTACAGTAGTCTGTTTGCATGCATGTGCACACCCTTACACAGATACTTTGTGGAAGCACCTGTTGAGATAATGACAGCATTCAGTCATCTTAGGTCAGAGTGTATCATCATGGCACATCTTCACTTGGTAATAGTTGCCTAGTCTTTCTTCGAATAGCACTACAAATATGTCAATTACTGAAGGCATATCTTGTGCACAGCCCTATTCAGGGCAACCCACAAATTATCTGTTGGATGTAGGTCTGGCTGGCACATTCCCAAAGTGTAATTTCCATCTGGTAAAGCCATTCTTTTGCCAATTTGGATGTATGTTTGGGGTCATACTTGTGTTGACAGACAAGAATTCCTCTTCATCTTCACCTCTCTAGCAGATGACTGAAGGTTTGGGGAGAAAACCGGTTGGTATATGCAACTGTTCATAATCCCTTCCATCTGGAGTGGAGGCCCAGTTCCAGCTTTTGAAAAGCAACAGCACAGCATGATACTACCACCACCATGCTTCACAGCATGATACTGCCACCACCATGCTTCACCAGGGGGATGGTGTTCTTTTGGTGATGCAAAGTGTTGTCTTGGGCCAAACATACTTCTTGGAATTGTGGACTGAAGGTTCAACCTTGGTGTCATCAGACCATGGCACATTGTCCAACATGCTTTTTGGAGACTTGATGTACTGTTTGGCAATGTTTGTCCAACCCTGGCCATTTTGCTGTGTAAGAAAAGGCTTGCATCTAGCATCCCTACCCCATAGGGCAGACATATGAGACAGGGCAGGGCCACACAGCCCCCACCATTGCCAAGGCCAGCACAGGCACAGAGGGACTTGGAGGAGAAACATCCTGAGCCTGCCCCTGTAGACAGAAGGAGGCATGCCCAGTATGCCCATGCCTTGGCAAAGAGGCAACGCATAGCATACACGCTGACACTGTAGGGACCCAGGGACTGATACATCTCTCTGACTCGCACATACAGTAAAAGAGATGCCAAACATGACACTACCTATGCTATACCATGTATAGGGAGTGTACTATATTCATCTGACTCAGTCAGCCATCCAGCAACGTCCTCAGTACTGGCCCAGGAACAAGGTAAGTCACCCTTCCTATCTATTACCGAATGGAGTAGTATGTTCTCATACTTGTATGTATGATATGGATGCAAGCATGCAAGGGAATTGGGTGGCTGAATGGGATAGCAGCAGACAGCTGACAGCTATATGGGACAGCAGAAAATTCATAACAAATACTTGTTTCAACATACTAGGCAGCACTACACAAGGTGACAACTCCCACTGCAGTACATGTGATGGCCCAAATAACTGTGCGTGTCAATAGGTCACACACATGGATTTCAGTGAGGGTCACATACCCAGTACCAGCCTCACTCAGCAGGACAGGTTTAGATGACCATAAAGAAAGGCCGGGCTAAGGTCCCCAAATGATGGCAGTGCTGAACAGCCCCCCACCAGACCTACACAGACATACTACAACAGGTCTGGCAGTTGCATTTTAGTTCTGAAGGGTAAGAAGTCTAAAATTGAAATTTATGCCATTAAGATCTAACATGTGTACTCTACTGATATGCCTGCTTTCTGCATGATAGGTCACAATACCATATGAAATGGAAGCCAACAGAGTAACCAAAATACCTGAACAGTCATTGCAAATGTTTAAAGTCTTCAGGTGTACACCCCTCCCCCCACAATCCCATGTAGAAATGCAGTAACATGTAAGTTTGAGGAGGGATATCACTGGAGCACAGATTGCCAGAGCTGTCCCAATCTACATTGTTGCATGTGTACAATTTGCAGGGGTCAGTGTGGTAATTATGTTTTGTGTTTAATATTGTCTGGAAGTGGTCAGCATGTGGGTCTGGATGGTTGTGTCTCAGTGGCATAAGTACAGTACAGTGGACAACAGGGCCATGTTCCAACAACTGCTGTGCCAACCACACTGCTTCTTAGCTATGCCCATGTCAGCAGTTGTACATACTCACTGTCCAGATGTCAATATCTGTCGCTGTCAGAAAGCTGGACATGCCATGAACGGGGGCCCATACATAGAAACAGTACACATGTGGAAGTAACTTACATAGAGTGCATATAAAATAACTATCAGCTGCAGACAAGTTTGGAATTATACATAGAGGTTAGCATCACATTAGTTGTCGCTCTAGTATGGAATATTGGTAGTCTGGCCAATCACTGTCAGACCACAAAAGGCACTGTTAAAAGTGATGACAGGCTGCCCATGTCCACACACAAGCCAGCATAAGGGAAATGTCCCAGGTATATTTGTGAGTCAGGTGTAAGTAGTTTTCATATCACATATGCACCCAGCTCACCTCACCATCAGCCACTGGTTTATCACAGGTCACATCTTTGCTATAGGGAATGAGTACACCATGAACTCATCTCTGTATGGGAATACATACATGGTGTTGCATGCTGAACAGGTGTCCAATGCATGTGTGTCCCTAGCTGTAAGCAGCAACCCGACCACATCCAGACCAGTGGATCAGTATGAACAGGAAGGATTGACACCTCAACCACTCACCAGTCTCACCCAGGGTAATCCACTGGCTTGCAGCCTGGGAATGTATGACTGACAGAATGCACTGGCCTGCTACAGATGGCCTGCAGCACTCTCAAATGGCCTGCAGTCCTCTGGCAAAGGCCAGTGCCTCACCCATAGTGCCAATGTACAGAATGTAAGAGGGTCCTAACTAACAAACTAACACAGTAAACAGAAAAAATATGCAAGGCTATGTTGACAAATGCCAGTAGCATGCCTCCCCTTGTTCGACTGCAGGGACTGTGGACCAGGCCATAAATATTACTGGGATAAAGCCCCAACTATAGGGATACCTCTGAGATATTGCTTACATAATGTTAGGAAGAGGAAAGAATAACAGAGGGGGGTATAGAAGAATAGATGTCATGGAGTGTGTGAAGTCTGAAACTCTAATGTCCACCCCTACTACCCCCTGACTGCAAACCCATGAATGAATAGCCACAAAACTGCTTGTAAACCACAATGTGAAGGTAAACTGACAAGATAGATGAGTCCTGCCTCTGGATAACCTGGGTGTATCTGTACAGCTGAGAGGTATGGCCCCAGCAGGATATGGCCATTCTATGAAGTTGAGAAAAGCACAAGAAGGGGATCCTCAGCCAGCATACTACCAAGGTGCTGGACCATTTATACAGAACTAGAAGTCTATTGTCTGTACGTACCCCTCCACAATGGCAGGAGTGTGCCAGAATGTGTAGTCTATATGCCTCAGAATATTGGTCTCATTCATCTTGTATTTCCCTGGTAAATAACTGTGAGCAAAGAATGATAACTGTCAGTAGTTGATGACATGATACATCACAGTGTAAAACAGTACATACATCAGAAAATCTATGCTACAACAAACCATGTTACACAAGCAGCACAGACAGCAATAGTTACAGTATCCCCTGTATGTTACGCCCATTGTGTCTCCATATTGGCACCTTGTCTACAGATATCCTGAAGAAGCAGTTTGCTAGATGCAGCTGTAGCACACAAAACCCTGAACTGGAGTCCAACCCTCCCTGGAATGGATACACACACTCAATATAGAAGGTCATACTGGGCATGCTTCTACACTTAGAGAATGAAGTCTATGTCTGACAACACATTGGCGTACAGATATTGGTTATTTGCAGATGTCTGTGCACACACACCAAATTTTACACCATTGATACTTCACACACACACACACACACACACACACACACACACACACACACACACACACACACACACACACACACACACACACATTGGATAGGAATACTTTCATAGGTTAGGTTCATGGGTGGGTACTAGCTATCAGCCCTAGGGCCCTATACAAGCCTATTAACACAATTTCTATTTATTTCTTCCCACATTATTTACTTCCCCTCACACATATCTAAGGGCAACATAATATAATATGTCAAACATATGCACAGAGACATGGGGAAGAGAGAGACAGACAGCTACAGAGAAAATCCCATTATGAGCCCTTTCCCACCCAGTACATATCCCATTAGCCTATACCATATGATGTGCTGATGCCATTCACTGTAGAACTTTCTTTGGTTAGCCCTCAGCCCTATAGTCTCAGTGGTGGTCGTGATAACTATGTAAAACTACAGTACAAATAAAAGTATCCATGTAGCAGTTGTAATCTCAGTCCTGTCAAATGTAGTTATGTGCGTGAGTGTGTGTGTATGTTTCTAGATTTATTTGTTTATTTATTTATGTATTTATTTAAGTTTGATGACTGGGGAAGTCCACTGGGCCATAATGAGCCCATTTTCAGTGGAGGCCCAGGGAGAAAAGCTCCAAGAATTGCAGTTACAGTGATTAAATGTTGCAAAAGCACACAATAGTATGTACAGAAGGTTTAAAATACAACATATTTACAGAGATTAAACAATTGGTCATGAGATCATAGAGTACATATAGACAATGGATGCAAGCCCTTGGGAACTAGGTAGGGTGTACATTTATAGGAGACCTAGGCATTTTGTCAGAGATCTTAGCAAGGACATTTAGCTGCTAGAAGCAGTAGTTGTGATTTAATAAGAGTAGATTTCAGTGAAGAGTAATAAGAGGGGTGGTTTATAGGGGGTTATGCTGGAGCGTGACATGGGCATTCCTATTTTGATGCTAGATGAGAGAAAAGCTGTGATTTGAATTTCATATGATTAGGTAGGTTGTGTAGGTGAGGGGAGAGACAGTTCCACTGTTTAGCTAAGGAAAAAGACATTAGTAGTTGGCTGGGTGGTGGTGATGGTTTGTAGACTTGGAGGAGATTTTGGTTTAAGGATCTCAGTGAGCAGTTAGGTATGTAGGTTTTTAAGGAAGTGGTGAGAGATGGAAAATCTGCAGGTTTAAAGATTAGCTTGTGGGCAATGATGAGTTATAGTTAACTGAGATAGTTGGGTAGTTCAAGCCAATTGAGGGTGAGGAGGGAGTGACAGTGGTGGGATGACTTCTTTGAATTAGTTGCAAATTTGCAGATTTTGTGGTAGCAGCATTCAAATTTGGATTGTAGGCCAAGTTGGAGATTGGTGAACAGAGGGGCACCATACATAAGGGAGGAGTGCAGGAAGGTGGATGCAAGGGTTTGGTGGGTAGAGGGGGTGAGAACGTGGTGGCGTCTATAGAGGAGATCTAACTTTTGGCATTTTTTAATAGTGGAGAGGATGTGAGTATCAAATTTAAGTTCATTCTCAATGATGATGCCAAGAAGCTTGGTACTGGGAACAATTTCAAGGGTGGACTTGTTTAGGCTCTGTATGGTGAAAGAGGTTTTGTCAATAAAGGAGTTTTTGGTAGATGTAAAAATCATTAGTTTAGTTTTGTTTGCATTTAGAGCTAGATGGTTGGACTTCATCCAGGATTCAGTTGTTGAGAAGGCTAATTGCATTTTTGCTAGGAGACTAGAGGGGGAAAGAGCAGAGCAGATGATAGTTGAATTGTCTGTATATTGGATGACAGATGATTCTGGGAATGGAGTGGTGAAAGTTGTTAATGAATATGTTAAAGAGTAGAGGGTCAAGAATGGAGGCTTGAGGGACTCCTGTAGGTGTGGGTAGAAAGGGAGAGGTTGAGGTTTTCCATTGCATAGCTTGTTGGCAGTTTTATAGGTAGCTGGAAAACCAGGCAATGTTAGAGGGAGAGATATGTAGAGTAGAGAGCTGAGATATGAGTAGGGTGTGGGAGATGGTGTCAAAGGCCTTTGACAGATCTAGGAATAGTCCAGATATGAATTTTCCTGAGTCACATTCCAGGTTGATAGTTTCTAGAAAGGGGAGCAGGGCAGACATGGTACTCTGGCCAGGGCAGAAGCCATGTTGGGTAGGGGATAGGTGATTGTTTTGGGTTAGGTGTGTCATGAGTTGTGCTTGGATGGTTTTCTGTAGTATTTTAGAGATGGGGGAAAGGATGGGGATAGGCCTGAAATTGGTGGCATCTGTGTTTTTGCCACCTTTGTGGAGAGGGATGATGTAAGCGTGACGCCAGATGGAGGGGACATACGATTCTTGTATGGATCTAGTTATAAGACTAGAGATGGGATAGGTGATGCTATCTGCTGATTGTTTGAAGAAAGAGGGTGGAAGATTGTTTGGTGCATTGCGGCAGGGTTTGAGGAGAAATCTTTTTATCATGCTTGTGGGAATGGGTTTGAGGCAGAAAGGTGTGGAGGGAGGTAGGTTTTTGTGGTCCTGGTTAGTGTGAGGGTGGCTGGGGATGGCTGTTATAGGTGGGAAGGAGGGAGATCACTGGGCAATGCAGTCAGTAAAAAAAAGAGTTGAACTGGGTGGCTGTATCAAGGTCAGAAAGGTTGGGGTTTGCGCAGGGGCAATCTTTATTACCAGGGTGCAGAATGGATGCTATTGAGTCCCAGAATGTTTTGGGATTTGTTGAGTGTAAGGCTGTAGTTTGGAATAATGTGCTTTGCTGTCTTTGTTTATTAGTTATTTTGTGGAATTTTGAAGCTGTTTAATTTCTAAGAGGGAGTTAGGATTTTTTGTTTTTGATATTGTTTCCATTTTATGTCTCTTATCCATATGGCTAGTTTAGTTTCATTGGATAACCATGGGCAGGGATTGGTTTTGACTTGTTTGGTTCTTGGGGGTCCTTGTTGGTTGATTAGGGTTAGGAATGAGTGGTTAAAATAGGATACGGCATCATCTGGAGGAAGAGTTTTCAGAGGGGACCAATCAGTATGCCTTAGGTATTCTGAGAAAGTTAGGGGGGATGAAAGAGGAGAGGTTGCAGGTTTGGATGTACAGGTGTTGTTTTTGTAGAGGAGATGGGAGGCATTAGCAAAAGCTGCTAAGTGATCACTGAGAGGGTCAGGTATGGTTCCGGCTTCAGTGATAAGATTTGGGTGAGTTGTAAGAATCCAGTCAATGATGGTTCCAGAGATACCATCTTTATTTGGTCTGGTTGGAGAGTGGATTATTTGGGAAAAGTTGTATAAGTTTATTGTATAGGATGGGGCTTTGGAGTTAATATTAGTCCAGTTGATGTTGGTATCCCGGAGAATATAGGTTTAATTTTTTATGTTGAAGGAAAACCAGGAGAGGATGTTTTCAAGAGTATTTATGTTATCACCAGGGGAAATGTAGAGGGCAGTGACAAAAATTGATTTGTGGTTATTTATTTTTAGTAAACCTATAATAATTTCAGCATTGGCAAAGGTTAGAACTTTATTATTGTAGGGAGTTATGGTATGGCAGGAGGGGTAGATAATGGCTACCCCACCTCCTTTTTTGTGGGTCCTGTCATTGCAAATCATTTGGTACCTGGTGGTAATATTGCATTGTCTTTTATGAAGGATTTGAGCCAGTTTTCAGAAATGGTGGTTATGTCAGGGTAGCTATATGAAAGCCAGGCATGGAAGTTTGGGATTTTATTTCCAAGGCTTTGTGCATTAAAAGTAGTGAGACAAATGGATTTAGGTTTTTGTGAGTTGAGTGGAGGGTATAGTGGTGTTACTGTTAGAGTTGGGTCTGGGGTTAGGATAAATGTCACTGGCCAGAGAGAGAGAGAGAGATATGGTGGAGGAGTAAAGTGAGGTAGTGTGTAGAGGATAGATAGCATGTGTTTTGTGAGAGAAATTATTTTGGTAAGGTATTTAAGGGATGAGTGGAGGGGGGAGTTGAGGGGAGAAGTTTAGTTGTGAATAGGTGGATTTGGTTGGTGGTGAAGAGTTCATGAGAGATGAATGAGTAGGAGGGGAGTGAGGATGATGGTAAAACGTATTAGAGTGTGTATGAGGGATATGGTAAGGGTTAGGAAATTGTGTGAGATAGCAAAGAGAGGAAAGGGAGATTAGAAGAGCAAATAAGATACAGGGGAGTGTTGATATGCAGAGCATTGTGGGATCAGGTGGTAGAGGGAAAGTAGAATGATATTGTTTATGGGTGGGTGAGGCTTACACTAATTATTAACTATGATTGGTGTGGTGTGGGGTAGGGAGGAGTTACAGGATCTATAAATGTACATGTAGTGGGGTGGGTGGGAATTGGAGGCAGGGTAGGGGAGAAGATTGAGCGTGCAGGGCGAACAGAGTGGATAGAGCCAAGAAGGAGTGAAAACTTACAGAGAGAAAACTTATCAGTGACTTGGACTAAGATATGGAGAAGGGGCTACAGCTATGGAGTAAGTTCTGTATAATTTAGCCACGTTTTCCTTTTAGTATATTGTTTTAGGCTAAGAAATCAGTGGATAAATTTGTGGTTCTGAGATAGGGGGAGGAGAAGCAAAATTACAAATATATAAAATAGTGGAGATTGTGAAAGTTCATACTGTGTGAATGTATGCTAAGGTGTATGCTGCCACCTAGTGGTGAAATGAGATGGCAAGCAGAAAGGAAAACAAGGATACAGCCTTTAATTTAAATTTAAACCTGTTAGTTTTAGGGAAAAGAAAAGTAAAATAAAAGAAATACAGGAAAAAGAGTGGCAAATGGGCTGCAGTAGGCTGCTATTACGCATGGGAGAGGTAAAATGATAGTTCAAAGAGTTAATTAGCAAACAAGTTGAACAGTTTAAGCTACATACACTAAGGCTTCTTTTATTAGGGGAATATCCACACTGTAGGGAGCATTGAGTGGTGCCTGGAAAGCAGGAAAATCAAGGGCATCTTCTTTGTTTTTGAAGGGAGGCGTTCCTTGGTTTATTTTGTTTTAGATGCAGGGAGGGAGCATCCGAGGTAACAGGACTGAGGCTTCCTTAATTGGGGAATATCCACACTGTATGGAGTGCTGAGTGGTGCCTGTGGTGAAGGCAGTTCAAGGGCATCTTCTTTGTTTTAGAAGGGAGGTGTTCCTTGGTTTATTTTGTTTTAGATGGAGGGAGGGAGCACCAGAGGTAACAGGACTGGGGCTTTTTTAATTAGGGGAATAGACACACTGTAGGGACCATTCAGTGGTGCCTGCAGAGCAGGCAGTTTGAGAGCATCTTCTTTGTTTTAGAATGGAGGTGTTCCTTGGTTTATTTTATTTTAGATGCAGGGAGGGAGCACCCAAGGTAACATAACTGAGGCTGCCTTAATTAGGAGAATATCCACACTGTCAGGAGCATTGAGTGGTGCCTGGGGAGCAGGCAGTTTGAGGGCATCTTCTTTGTTATAGAAGGAAGGTGTTCCTTGGTTTATTTTGTTTTAGATGCAGGGAGGAAGCGCCCAAGGTAACAGGACTGAGGCTTCCTTAATTAGGGGAATATCCACACTGTAATGAGCGTTGAGTGGTGCCTGGGGAGCAGGCAGTTCAAGGGCATTTTCTTTGTATTAGAAGGGGAGGTGTTCCTTGGTTTATTTTGTTTTAGATGCAGGGAGGGAGCACCCGAGGTAACAGATGGGAACCGGGATGAGCAGCCCAACTGCAGTACCATTTCAATGGGTAGTGGGCAAGCTGTGCTAGCTTTTTAAAAAATGTATGTGGTTGAGGCTATTCACACTCACTACACTTTCCTTACCCCTCCTTTAGCACTGCTGCTGATGTCACTCACCTTAGAGGCATGTTTGGACACTGTTCTACCTATAAACTCTGTGGTGTGTGTGTGATAAATGTGGAACAATGTAGTAGCAATAACTACATAGGTAGGGGATTGAATCTCATCCCTGGCAAGTGTTTGTGTGTGTGTGCATATATCTATATATATGTGTCTGTACCTTAAAGATTTTGGCCCCATTTATACCCAGTACACTTTTCTGTGCCTGACTTTAGCAGTCCTGCAGATAACATTCACCTTAGAAGTACCTGCTGGCAACACTAAACCATGTAAGGTCAATGGCGCATGTGGTAAATGCATAACATAAAGGTCTGAAAACATAGTTAGATAGAGGTTTAAACCTCACTCCTGGCAAATGTAAATGTGTGTAGGTTAAAATATTTTATGAGATCTCTCACTCACTTCATCACCCAATGTCAGTATTTACAAGGGCTGGTGATGTTCCTCACCTTAGAAGTACCTTGGGACAACATCCTTCCTATAAGCTCCATGGTTTAACACTGTAGTAGCAATACATAGCTAGGTAAGGGTTCAACGCTCAGCACTGGCAAGTGTGTGTGTGTGTGTCTAGCTTCTACCATTACTGACTTGTGTACTACCCTTCATACTTCCTTTCACCCCATCTAGTAGTCCTGTTGATGTCATCCACCTTTGGACTAGGTGGAAATGCATTAGCTCTGTGGCATGTCTGATAATGGTGTAGCACTATAGTAACAATAACTAAATAGGCAGGAGTTCTAATCACCCAACTGGCAACTGTTTGGATGTGTGTGCTTGTGTAAGAATTGTGTTGTGTGTGGTTTACATCATTTTTGACCTGTGCACTACCCTTTACACTTCCCTTCATGCCAATTTAGTAGTCCTGTTGATATCAGCCACCTTAGAAGTACCTTTGGAATAGATGGGAATGTATAAGGTCTGTGGTGCATCTGATAACTGCATAGCACTTTAGTAGAAATAACTAGATAGGGAGGAGTTCTAATCTCAATGCTGGTATCTGTTTGTGTGTGTGAGGATCATATCTTGTGTGGCTTATACCATTTTGATGTGTATACTATACATGGCTGGTGACCACCTCCCACTGCCATTACTTTATATAGTGTGGTAACAGCATCTGCCTCACATGCAGCAGGTTAAACCATTGTACAGTCCTCTGTACAGATGTGTCTTGAATATCCATATGTTTACAATACATACATGGTTGGAAGTGGTCTGTGTGCCTTAACAATGCCCATGTATGTGATATTATAGCTGAATCGGCCCCAGTGAGTGTACTAACACATATGGCAGCATGAGGTATCATAGCTGACTGAATCATCATGCTGATACGAGGTCTGCCACCCTCACATATTTCCATCCTTGTAGGTGCAATACAAGAATCCAGATGCTTGGTTTTACAAGTGAATTGTTCCTGTTATGGGCCACATTAAAGGCTGGAAGAGGTATGGACTGACATATTAAGGCCCTAATTAGCATGTAACAGGAACACCTTGCATCTTAACAGGGGTGTGTACACAGTTTATATCCACTGTATACCACTAATGTGTCACACATGTCCCTACCTTAGGGCATTTGTCCAGCCAATTTTGCTGGCCTCTGTCCAGAAGTCTTGGCATTGACAAGTTGTGAAGTATGCCACAGGAATGTTGAATTCATGTCAGAGAGGCCCCAGTATGTGTGTGCGTGTGTGTGTGTGTGTGTGTGTGTGTGTGTGTGTGTGTGTGTAGTTGCATACATATCTATATATATGTATCTATACATCTATCTATATATATGCATCAGCATATATGTCTGTGTATATGTATCTTAGGAATATTGATCGCGTCCACATTGTACATTTACAATGGTAGCCAGACTGTACCGCATGATACATTACTGATACCAGCCTGACATCATGCAGGTGGGATAGAGTACTGTAAACATCTTGTATCCATGTTGTGTCAGGTCCTGGTTATGGGATTTTCAACAGTTGGTATTGTATTGCAGGACAGACGTGTTTGGCTGTGGGGGGAATATCTATACATACAAGAAGTATGTTGTTTTGGCCCCCTCACACCCATTAATGGTGCATGTGGACATATATGTTTTTATGTTCTCTTTTAAATATATAGATATATGTCTGTATATACCTATATCGATATATATTTATGCTTACATAGATATATTGTTGTATATATATATATACACACACACATATATATATATATATATATATATATATATATATATATATATATATATATATATATATATATATACATATACACACACATACATATCTACATATATATCTATATATATATATATATATATATATATATATATATATATATATATATATATATATATATATATATATATATATATATATATATATATATATAGCTATATCTACATATATATGTATATGTTATATCTATTTAGATATAAATACACACACACACACACACACACACACACACACACACACACACACACACACATACACCTACATGTTTAAATACATTTCCTGTACTGTTGAATGACTGGCTGGATGATATGTTTGTTGTTTGTGGAAACATCAGGGTTATGTATATCTGACATGGCTTAGTGGTACATAATGTTAGCTGTGGTGTGTAGGGTCCTGGATTTGAGCTTTGCAGAGGCTGTTTACTTTGTTGCTGGGCAGAACAAGGGCTGTTGGATACAGATTGATTAAGGCACTTTTAAGCAGTTGTAAGCGGGTTTGCGCTGGTTTGGGCAGAGGTAAGCACTGCTAACTTTCAGTGACAGTTTCTTATACTCAGTTAGCTTCTAAATTGCCTAACCTGTGTAGGCATTGCTTACCTCCACACAAACAAGCTTAACCCCACTTACTGCTGCTTAAATGCTTACTCCCACTTACCCCCATGCTAATTTCTTTAAAAGAAAAGAAAAAAGGGTTGATAAGAAAGTGATGAAAAAGGGGCACAAAGAGGGACAAAGACAGTAGGGAAAATAGCTAGGGATGTGCAGGAGGGTGTAGGAAAGGTCCATAGCTGCCCATTTCATCTACAGCAACAGCTGTGCATATATACTTAATTTGGACACTCAAACCCCTGAGAGAGGGGTGAGGACAAGACAACAATAATATGTTGTGATGCCAATTAGACAAGATTACATGTGTCCAGTGGACACATGTGCGAAATGGACAGCTATGTAATGGACAATATTTTTTGGGGGGGAACAGATTGCTTTTTTTTATTTTTCAGGCGAGAGTGGAATGTTGGGTAGTGATAGTAGGTATATTTGGGGAGGTAGGTTTGGTAGGTTAACAGACAAGACAAACAAGACACATACAGGGGTGGTATATGATACATGTAGGGGGTAAACACCTTTATGGGAAGGGGTGTTGGGAAATCAGAAGCCCATGAGACCCCTGGTGGAAACAGTGGGACTGAGGACCCCATCCATGGGCAGTCACCACTGCACCTTCACAGCCCCGAAGTTGGCTGTGCTGGGGGCTGAGTTGGAGAGCCAGGCCAACCCTCTAGTGGTGACACATGGCCCTCGAGCTGGCATAGCAGATTTCTGACCTGCCTGCGGAGCTCGCTAAGCACCACGACCCGGACCTGGCGATGGGTGAGAGGTTTCTTTCCACGCCCACTCCCAGGGGAAGGGCGAGTCCCATATCCTGAGGTGATTCCACCCGAAGGTGGTGCAGAACCAATGGACGAGGAGGTCCAGAGTTGGGCCACTGCCATGCTGGTGCCCGTTTCCACTGCCAGCTGAGGTGGGACAGGTGGGTCTGCTGGTACTCGCATTTCCATATGTGCTATGGTGTTTATGGTTTATCAACATATGTGGGCTAGTAGTAGTCAACACATTCCAGGATTAGGTATAACAGCATGCATAGATATTCCCATTAACCCAGACACCAAATACGGAACATTTGCATAGCAAACAGAACACATGCATATATGGGACCACAGTGGTAATAACAACAGCATGCAAGTACATTGATGGCACCATGCCACCAATGTTGGTGTATTTCAGCATAGCATATGCACAGAAACAGATTTAAATAATTATCAAATAATAGGACATATGTCCCAACATTACAGCGGTGTCATCATGTACTGATTGAGGTGGGTATTTAGTGTATTGTTGGAGATATGGTGGGGGGAGAGAAAAATGTCAGTTAACCATTAGTATATTACTGTAGTTCACATTACTTTCCTAGTCAGTGCTGTTATCTTAACTTTAGAAGTATTACTACACCTCCCTATTGCCTTAGTTTGTACATTGATTTGGCTGTCGGCAACTATATACATGGACTGGTTTTACCTGCTGTATACACCTCTTACCTGGTATACCTGTGGAGGAATTGTTTGATAATACCTTTCCATCTCTTTTTGCACAGACTCTGGCCATGTCTTGACCACATGCAGGGGAACCAGGACATATTTAGATTATTGCCCTCTTCAAACTTTAGTGACTTACAACAGTCTTATACAGGATTTCCTAGAGAGTTATATTATGTAGCACAGTGTGGGTGACAGTGATCAGTGATACCTTATTATTCAGAGCAACTGCAACACTCGCAATGCCATACAATACCAGAGTAAACAGTACCAGTACAGGATATCAAGCTTTTATTTCTAGGCACAGTGTTCCTATCTGACAGACCTGCAGGAGCAATGTTTATTAGCACTACCTGTATGTTCCCACACAAACTACCAGATTTCACATTAGTATTATGCACTTACATCTCACTCTGTTACTGTACACACTCTAGGTCACAGCTTTTCAACATGGGGTGTAGATGGGACATACTTGGCCTAATACTCTTATAACATTTTGGAGAGTTGCTAGTGTGACAGGTTTGTTTTTATAGATGTGTGACAATCAGTTGTATTTCCTGTATGCTGCCTAAACATCTGGGATCAACCCACTGATTTCCCAGGGGGACAGGGAGACAGGCAGCAGATATGAGCCAATATACTGGGCATTTTGGACATATCTGTACAGTTGTGGTGTATGATTCTGTATGCAGGCTACTACCACTCCCAGGATTTGAACCATGGCTGTGTGTGCTAAAAATACAACAGTTCACATCTCAGTTGTGTGTGTTATTTGGATTTTGTTATCTGTCTTTTCACTGTTTTCTATCTATGTCTCTCCCAGTTGTACTAGCTGACGTCTGGGGAATACACCAGTCATATACAGACGTTCCTACACATTTTTAATTTATGTTGCACAGTGTGCATAACAGTGCTTAAGACAACAGTACTATTAAGTGATTGCAAATCTACATTACCATATTATACCAGAGTAAACACATTCAGTACAGCAGTTGGACCTTCATTGTCAGGCTATTATGCTTTTATTTACATACAACCTATATGAGACTCTTCCTGCCATATTGTCTGGTGTATGCAATACTTACCTTAAACAATACAGGTTTTATGCAGGCAATTGACTTACTAATACAGTTAGATTTATTTCCTATGACAGTACATGCAAGAGTATTACTAACCTGCCTCGCATCACAACCTCTCCAAACAAGAGTCATGGGCCTCCTGGTTCACAGCCCACTCACTTGCCACTATAAGGGACAAAAGAGGAATATTTAGCAATACCTATATATAATATACATGACCTGGCAATTATTAAACAGGTAGTGGAGTGATACTTACACACTACTGGGACCTGCCCTGTCCTTGTAGCCTCTTGGATCCACTGATCCAAGAGATCCCCCTTTCGCCGCTTCAGGTTGGCATAGTGATGGCTGACCTGCTCACCAGTTCGAGGTATGCCAGTGGCACTGGTGAGGTCACGGCTGAGACAGTCCCAGGCTTCTGCTTTATATTGAGAACCCTGGTACTGGCCCTGCAGCAGTCCCTGCTCATGGTCTTTGACAAGTAGTCCTGTCATGACTCGGGAATCCTGGATGCCCCAGGGCTGTGCCTGAAAGCACACTCCCTCTCCTATTCCAGACATGGTAACTGCAAGGGGAAGCTAAAACCAGTTATGAGATGTATTCCCACTTGTTGGGTTTAAATAGGGCCAATTTTCTGCACTCTGCCATGATTAGATGGTTTTGCAAAGGCTAAGCTATGGGCAAACCTGCTTACCTAAGGTTGGCATTGTTTAAAGGGGTATACCACTAGGCAAATTGAGTTAGCTAGCCTACACATTGTTTACACCTACTAAGCTGGACTGTGCAATGCTTAGTGTTGCTTAATATTTACTTTGGATTATATTTGCTCTTTGGCATTGATTTATTATTCATTACATGTTATATATATGTCTCGTATCTATGATTCATATTTATGTACGCTGTATGGGGGTCCTTGTGTTTAATAGGGGACTTCCACTCCATTACACTTACACCTCACATCTGGGCTTACTTCAGTACTCCAGTTCACATATTTATGTTTTGTAGTAGGTTATACAACATATGACTGTATACAGATTCCTTTCACATGTTCAATTTGATTTTCCTATAGTGAGACTTTGATTGGTGATACCTCAATCTTACGTACTGCTGTGATGGCTTAGTGGTTAACTACTGTGACTATAGGGTCCTGGGTTCAAGACCTGCAATGGCTGTTTATTTTGTTGCTGGGCAGAACAGCAGCTATTGGATACAGAGTGATTAAGGCACTTTTAAGCACTAGTAAGCTGGTTTGCATGAGGGTAAGCAAGGCTAACTTCTGGTTAATTATGCTTACAGAGGGTTAGCTTCAATATTGCTTAACCTGTGTGCGCATTGCCTATCCCCATGGAAAATAGGCTTAAACCCACTTACTAGTGCTTACACATGCTTACTCCCACTTACTACTGCTTAATAGTGCTTACACTTGCTTACTAGTGCTTACTCCCGCTTACCACTGCAGTAATTTAGACAGTAATGTCTAATGGTTCTTGGAAAGGCAGGTGATTTGAAAGCTTTTGACAAGGAAAATGGACTGTACAGCAGTGGAACACGAACCGGGAATGACTGCTCACAAGGCGAATGCTCTGCCCACTACACTATTGCTGTACTGCTTCATTTGCATATATCTTGCTTTTTACCCTCTTCTGCCATTTAGGCTGCATTAACTGTAGCTAAGCGATGGGCAAACCAGCACACCTATGGTTAAATTTAATCTGTTTCATAAAAAAAACATCTTTATAGTTGTTGTTTTAACTATTGTTCTTGTACACGTGGGGGGATGTTGCTGGGGGTATGCATACACCTATGAGCAGTGTCACTCATTCTTTTCTGACTTGTCTGCTGTTCTTCATTGCAGGAACGTGTATATTCTGAGAGGTCTGCTCTCAGACATGACCCCTGCACTCTTACATGCTCCATGAAAGATTAGGAGCTCAGGCAGCGCACCTTCATTAATGTGCATGGCACGCTGCCATGCTGCTCCTAAACAGCCACTTCCATGCAGGACTAAGCTAATCCTGCATGGAAGGATAGTGAATCCAGGGGATGTGTCTGTAACTGTGTAAGCAATTCTCTCTGTGACTGTCTGAATCATTCCCCTGGATTCAGTAAACTTCCCTGCAGGAATAGCTCATTCCTGCATGTAAGTGACAGTTTAGGACCAGCACAGCAGTGCACCATGCATAGTAATGAAGGCACTCTGCCTCAACTCTTAAACGAACATAGAGCATGGATGAGTGCAGGGAGTATGTCTGAGAATAGAACTCTCACAATATATATGCCCCCGCAGTCAAGAACTGCAGTTTGGCAATACAATGAGCCAGACCACTCATATGGGGTTGCATACCCGTAGCAACACCCCCTCAAGTTTATAAGAGCAATACTTAAACTATAATAATATAAACAATATTTTTTTATCAAACAGATTAAAATTTAACCATAGGTGTGCAGGTTTGCCCATTGCTTTGCTTAAATGGCACAAGAAGATAAATATCAAGATACATGCAAATGAAGCAATACTGCAATAGTGTAGTGGGCAGAGCATTTGCCTTATAAACAATTCTTGGTTCGAGTCTCACTCCAGTAAATTCCATTTTCCATGTCAAATCATTTTATGAACTACATTTCTAGTTGCATAACCAACTAAATAATATATATTTGTGAACTGGGGTACTGCATTAAATGCAGATGTGAGGTGTCATTGTAAAAATGTTGTAAAATCCAGAGATAAACACAAGTGCCCAGTAAAGGTATGTACACATGAATCAAGGATATAAATCGAAGGTATAATGTGTAATGAAAGATAACTCCATGCAGTGTCCAAATACACTACCTTCCCAAGAACCATGTTACATTTTTGTCTAAATTAGTGCAGGGGTAAGTGGAAGTAAGCACTATTAAGCAGTAGTAAGTGGGAAGAAACATATTTAAGTAGCAATAAGCAGGTTTAAGCCTGTTTGCACAGGAGTAAGCAATGTGCACACAGGTTAAGCAATATTGAAGCTAACCCTCTGTAAGCATATTTAACTGGAAGTTAACATTGCTTACCATCACGCAAATCCACACAAACCCACTAAAAATTGCGTAAAAGTGCCTTAATCACTCTGTATCCAACAGCCGCTGTTCTGACCAGCAACAAAACCCTTGCACGCAGGACCCTGTACACTATAGTCACAATAGTTAACCAGTAAGTCATCAAAGCAATACATACGATTGAGGTACCATCAAGCATATCCTCACCATAGGAAAATCAAACTTAACATGTGAAAGGAATCTATATACAGTTTTATGTTGCATAACATACTACATAACATAAATATGTGAACTAGAGTACTGCATTAAGTCCAGATGTGAGGTGTCATTGTAATAAAGTGTTAAAATACCCTAATAAACACAAGGACCCCATACAGTGTACGTACACATGAATCATGGATACCAAACACATATTGCTGCAGGGCCAGTACCAGTGTTCCCAATATAAAGCGGAAGCCTGGGCCCATCTCACCCATGACCTCACCAGTGCCACTGGCATACCTTGAACTGGTGAGCAGGTCAGGCATCACTATGCCGACCTGAAGCGGAGAAAGAGGGAGCTCTTGGATCAGTGGATCCAAGAGACTAGGTGGACGGGTGATGTCCTAGTCATGTGTAAGTATCAGTCTACTATCTGTTTAGTAATTGCCAGCTCATGTATATTATGGATAGGTATGGCTAAATATTCCTCTTATGTTTTTGACAGCAGCAGACGAGTGGGCTGTGAAGTGGGAAGCCCACGCCTGTAGATTGCAGAGGTTGTGTCGCGAGGCAGGTTTGTAATACTCTTGCATGTACTGTCATAAGAAATAAATCTAAAAGTAGCAGAAAGTTAATTGCCAGTATAAAACCTGTATTGTGTATGGCATGTACTGAATACACCAGACAATATGGCAGGAAGAGTCTCATATAGGCTGTATGTAAATAAAAGGTTAACAAACTGAGAATAAAGGTCTAACTGCTGGACTGCTTGTATTTACTCTGGTATCATATGATAATGTAGTGTTGCACTTTCTTAATAGTACTGTTGCATTAAGCACTGTTACCCACACTGTGCTACATAAATAAAATGTGTAGGAATGTCTGTATATGACTGTTGTAATCACAAAAGGTCATATTGTACAACTGAGAGATTTAGAAAGAAAACAATGAAAAGGTAGACAACATAGTCCAAGTAGCACACTCAACTGAGACATGGACTGCTGTATTTCTAGCACACACAGCCATGGTTTGAATCCTGGGAGTGGTAATAAGCTGTATGCAGAATCATACCCCACAATTGTACAGATTTGTCTAGAATGTCCAGTTAATTGGCCCATATCTGCTTCCTGTCATCCTGTCTCCCTGGCAAATCAGTGGGATGATCCCAGAAGTTTAGGCAGCAAATAATGGCATACAACCGATTGTCAGACATCATAACTGACCAAAATATATCTATAAGAACAAACCTGTCACTCTAGCAACTCACCAAAATGTTATGAGAGTAATAAGCAAAGTATGTCCCATCTTCACCCCCATGTTGTGAAGCTATGACCAGAGTGTGTGCAGTAACAGATTGAGGCATATGTGCATAATAATAATGTGGTATCTGGTAATATGTGTGGCAACATTCAGGTAGTGATAACAAATGTCCCCCCCACAGGTCTGTCAGATACAAAAATTGTGCCTAGAAATAAAAGATTGAAATCCTGGACTGGTACTGTTTACTCTGAATAATAAGGTATTACTCATCACTGTCATCCACACTGTGCTACATAATAAAACTGTCTAGGAATCCCTTTATTATTTATTTATGTATTGCATTTGTTTACCAGGAAAGTCCACTGGGCCTTGGCGAGCCCATTTTCAGTGGAAGCCCGGGAGAAAAGCTCCACATACAAATTAATACAGAACATATAGTTTCAGTTACATAAATGTTTAGACGCCTATATAGAATAATAATAGGCAAGATTTTAAAATAACAGTATAGTGTACATGTCAGCATTAGCAGTATATTAAAAAAGTAGCTAGGAAAAGGATTGATGAGGTGTATAGCAGTGCAAAAGACAGGGAGTAATAGGTACAGAAGTGGTAGTAAGGTAGGTATAGAGAGAGAGGGTGGGTATAAAGGATTTGGAAGGTAACAGGGGTAGGCACATCTGGGATGGTTACAGAGCTGGTTGGTTAGAAAGAGGAAGAATGCATGGATGAAAAAGAAGTTGTAGAAGAGAGCAAAGGGCTACAGAGTGTTGTAATTACAAGGTCAGATTGTAAAACCATGGGAGACTTATAGACAGAAATCAGAGAAGAGATACACAGCAATATTTATATAGCAAACTCAACTGTGATGTGCACTGATTTAGTTTTGGCAGACACAGCCTTGGTTTGAATCCTGGGAGTGGTAGTAAGCTGTATGCAGAATTACGCCCCTCAACTGTACAGATTTGTCCAGAATTTCCAGTTAAATGGCCAATATCTGCTGGCTGTTACCCTGTCCCCCTGGCATATCAGTGTGCTAATCTTTGACATGTAGGCAGCATTTAATGTCATATAACTGACTGTCAGGCCTGTAAATATTTGGAAAATGTCTATGAAAACAAACCTGTCATTGTACAACTCACCAAAGGTTTATGAAGGCAATAGTCAAAATATGTCCCGGTTTCACCTGCATGTTGTCAAGACATGCCCAGAGTGTGTGCAATAAGAGATGGAGTTGTATGTGCATAACATCAACCTGGAATCTGGGAATATGCGTAGAAACAGTCAGGTATTGTTGACAAACAATACCTCCACAGGTATACCAGGTAACAGATGTATACTAGAGGTAAAACTCAGTTCATGTATATAGTTGTCTATATCCATACCGCTGTCCAAACTAAGGCCATATGGTAGCATAATAATACCTGTAAGGTACAGATCACAGAACTGACTAGGAAAGTAATGAGAACTACAGGGATATGCAAGTTATTAACTGACATCTATCCCCCCATCACCATATCTGCAACAATAAACTAAATACACAGCTCAATCAGTATGTGCACTATTAAATCTACTCTTTGGACATATGTCCTATTGTTTGATAAATACTGAAATTTGTTCTATGCATGTGCCATGTTGAAATACTCCCACATTGGTTGCATGCTGCCATCAATCTACCTGCATGCTGTTGTAATGGCCGCTGTGGTTCCATATATGCATGTGTTCTGTTTGCTATGCAACTGTTCAATTTCTGGTGTTTTGGGTTAATGGGAATATCATTGCATGCTGTTATACCTAATCTTGGAATATGTTGACTATTACTAACCCACATATGTTGTAAAACTGAAACACCATAGCACGTTTGGGAAGATTGGTCCCAGCAGACCCACCTCTCCCACTTCATCTAGCCGTGGCACCAGGCATCAGTACGTCTGGGGCCCATCCTGGGACCTCCTCGTCTGCTGGTCCTGCACCACCTTCGGATGGAACCACCTCAGGGGATGGGGCTTGCCCCCCCGGGAGCGGGCTCTGACAGGATACTGTCATCCACCGCCAGGTCTGGGGTCTGGTGAGTAGTGAGTTCCGCAGGGAGTGTGAAGATCTGCTACGCCAGTTTGAGGGCTGTGCGGTGCAATTAGAGGGTCAGCCTGCACCTCCTACTCAGCCACCAGCACAGCCACCTTTGGGGCCATGACGATGCAGTGGTGACTGTCCATAGGTGGGACATCAGTCCCACTGTTTCCACTAGGGGGCTCATGGGCTTCCGACTTCCAAACACCCCTCCCCATCCAAGGTACTTACCCCCCCCACATGTGTCATATACTGCCCCTGTATTCTGTCTTGTCTGTCATGTCTGTTATCCTACCCAATCTACCTCCCCAAATATACCTACTATCCATCCCCGACATCCCACTCTCACCCTAAAAAAAAAGGGCAATCTATTTCCCAAAAAAATCTCGCCCCACAAATAGCTGCCCATTTTGCAAGTGTCCACTGGACACATGTAATCTGATCTAACTGGCTTCACACATATTATTCTTGTCCTCACCCCTCTTTCAGGGGTATGAGTGTCCATATCTACCTCCAAATCAGTGTATATGCTGTAGAATAAATGAGCAGCTGTGGACCTTCCCTACAACCATCCTGCACATCCCTAGCTATCTTCCTTACTGTCTTTCCCTCTTTGTGCCCCTTTTTCACCACTTTCATATCAACTTTTTTTTCATTTCTTTTAAAGAAATTAGCCAGGGGGTAAGAGAGAGTAAGCACTTTTAAGCAGCAGTAAGTGAGTTTAAGCTTGTTTGTGTGGGGGCAAGCAATGCCTACACAGGTTAAGCAATTTAGAAGCTAACTGAGTATAAGAAACTATAACCAGAAGTTAGCAGTGCTTACCTTTGCGCAAACCGGCACAAACTCACTTACAACTGCTTAAAAGTCCCTTCATCACTCTGCATCCAACGGCCCTTGTTCGGCCCAGCAACAAAATGAACAGCCTTTGCAAGGCTCATACCAGGACCCTGCAAACTATAGCCAAAGTGGCTTACCACTAAGCCATTTCAGATATACATAACCCTGATGTTTTCACAAAAATAACATCTAGTACAGTCATTCAACAGGACAGGAAATGTATGAAATGTATTTATACATATAGATGTGTGTGTGTGTGTGTGTGTGTGTGTGTGTGTGTGTGTGTGTGTGTGTGTGTGTGTGTGTGTGTGTGCGCGTATATGCATGCATATATCTATAGATATATATCTTCACATATATAGGTATATATATATATATATATATATATATATATCAATATATATATAGAAATATATATATATATATATGTATAGAGATATCAATATATATATATATATATATATATATATATATATATATATATATATATATATTTATATCTACAGAGATATACCTATAGATATAAAAGAGAACATAAAAAATACGTATATGATCAAAGGCACCATTAATGGGGGTGAGGGGACCCAAGCTAAATACCTCTTGTAAGTATTGATATCACCCCCTCCCCCACAGCCAAACAGATCTGCCCTGCAACACAATACCAACTGCTGCATGTCCCATACCCAGGACCCTACACAACATAGCTACAAGAAGATAACAGTAATCCATCCCACCCGTACGATGTCAGGATGGTATCAATAACATATCATGCAGTACAGTCTGCCTACCATAGGCAATAACCATTCCAAAGATACATATACACACACACACATATATATGCAGATACATACATATATATATATATATATATATATATATATATATGTATATATATATATATATATATATATATATATATATATATATATATATATATATATATATATATATAAAACATATATATACATACATATATATATATATATATATACATATATATATATATATATATATATATATATATATATATATATATATATATGTATGCAGCTACACATACACACACATAGATATGTATAGGAAGATACATATTTAGAGGGTGAACAGAATACTGAACTTCTAGTATTCCTACAGTTGCCACCTTTTCAAATGGACAGTGTATGATTCACTCATACAAAACACAATTGTTGCCTGAAACATATACCCACAGAGAAGTCAAAGGATATGACACCACACACAGGTTTGCATACATAAGAAATGTTTATTTGTGTACTATTACGGTTGTATATGCCATGTCATATGGCTGTTAAGACTTTGAAATACATACTGAGTAATGCAACTCTCAAGCAGAACATTTTATACAGTAATTCAAAAGCATAACATATATTGCTGCCCAGCCCAAAGCCTTCAAGTAGTACAACAGTAAAGAAAGACTGAGCCAGAGGATAACAATCATTAAACAGTAAATAATGCAGATGTATAGTTCAGCAGCCTCAAATTACACTCTGTACTCAACCCCTAGGGAGAAATAATTACGTTGCCACAATGAGGATGTATCTGTTACATAACAATGCTTAACTGAAAGCATCACAATCACACTGACAAAAAGAAGAGTCTGTATGACAGTAAGCATAAGGCCACCAATGTTCCCAAGGTGAAATGTATGGTAATGTACAGCCATATACCTTAAAGAAGCTTATTACTGATATTCCTCACATGTTGTAATGGCCTAGGTTATATATGATGCATATATCTCCCCATAGACTGACTTACAGGGGCATATAACACTGTTACATACACTGACCTCTGGACTGCAGAAGGGCACCCACGTTTTGTGCAGCTGAAGCCCACATATATATAGACCCTACCCCACAATATGTGTGGGGCCACAACACCACTGGAATGATGGCAGGAATGCAGCACAACATAATCACAGGCCACTACATAGCAACACTGCATGTCATATGGACAAAGCCTGGTATGTAGGTGGAGGACAGAGGCCGGAACACAGGTCCATATGTGAAATAGTGTTGTTATACACTGAGAAAGTTGTTGGTGTTACAGGATAGTCTGCAACATACCCTTAGTCAGGAATATGAAATCAGACACACAAAAGGATGTAGCCATGTACTGATAGCACTCAACACACACAATGCTAGTGATATATCTGACACAAGACCTGTGTGGTGGACAGACAAAACATAGCAGGCACACCTCTGGCCATCATGTGGATAGGCCCACATTTGAGAGTTATGCAGACAGACTGCATTCCATGTTAAACTAGTATGTACACACAAACCCTGTAACACTGATGCTATACAATGCATATACAGCACTACTTACACTGTCTGTAGGTCTGGTACCTTATACAAATATGTAGCTGGCCTGAGTCTGCAAGTCCTCTTTTAAGAGGTATTGCTACCAGCTGTCTGTAACACGTCTGCCCACACACAGGA
Organism: Protopterus annectens; assembly: GCF_019279795.1. Taxonomy (NCBI): domain Eukaryota; kingdom Metazoa; phylum Chordata; order Ceratodontiformes; family Protopteridae; genus Protopterus; species Protopterus annectens. Next base: position 1,029,290,194 of record NC_056731.1, on the reverse strand, counting down.
AGGATGTCATCTATACAGGAAAGATAAAGGGACAACACCCACACCCACATGATGTAGGGATTTATAGTAGTGGGTTGGCATGACAGTGGTAATTGGAAGTACTACACAGCACGCTGCATGCAGGTAGCAAGTGGTGGACACTAATTGGTGCAGAGGTCATCACCTGATCATGTGCATCACCTACAAAATCCATACTGCAATCTATTCAAAGCAGCTCAATCCATTTACTGGAGAGAGACCGCCGGGACAGAGAAAGAGAGAGAGAGAGAGAGAGAGAGAGTGAAAGCCAAAAAAAAGCAAAAAAAAACACAACAACAAAAAAAAAAACACATCCATCCAGCATACTATCCAGAAGAGACATCATTCCAACAACAGGAATGTGAAGTATATATGCATGTAATTGAATGTAATACTTGGTCCATAATAATGGGATAGATGATGTGGAATGATTTATATGTGCCATCAGGTGTTGTTGTTGTAATGATCTCCAGTGGGCAGTGGGCCATACCTGTCAACTATGCAGATAAGCACAAACTGACAAGATGTAAGCCATCACAGTGTGCATTGTGTAATGCAAGACATGTATATTAATGTGGCCAGTAGCTGGTGGTGGAAGTAATGCCGTTATGATGGACACGTGGGTTCTATAGTCTAGTAATTGCAGGACAGTCATGTTAATGTGTAATGTAGCATGCAGACATGCCGTAGGTATGTAATAGGATTACCTGCTTATGTCCCTATATATACCCCCCTAATGTTAGGCTGTGTCCACATGTGGCACCTGTCTGTGTTGTAGCAAAGCGGAACAATGCAGCTGTGCAGGAAGGAGAGTTAGAAAGTGTGGACATGATGTCTGAATGCATATAGGTGTCTGTATATCTGTAGCCATATATATATATATATATATATATATATATATATATATATATATATATATATATATATATATATATATATATATATATATATATATATATATATATATATATATATATATATATATATATATATATATATAAAACTTTGTGACAATAACAGCATTCAAAAAACAGTAAATCACACCAAGTCTTGTAATACTTTAGCGCTTTTGTCTTATTTATTATCAAGACGTCTTCAGAAAGACATATTTCATAACTGTTATCTCTGTTTCATAACTGTTATTTCTGTTATGAAACATGTCTTTCTGAAGAAGTCTTGATAATAAATAAGATGAAAGCTCTAAAGTACTACAAGAGTTGTTGGTGTAATTTACTATTTTTTGAAAGCTGTTATTGTCACAAAGTTCATTTCTTAGTTAAAATTTCTTCTCTCTGATCAATTTTTCTTGTGTGCAGTTAATTTTAGTTTTATGTATATATATATATATATATATATATATATATATATATATATATGGCTACAGATATACAGACACCTATATGTGTATGTGTATATATATATATATATATATATATATATATATATATATATATATATATGTGTGTATCTATATATATATATATATATATATATATATATATATATATATATATATATATATATCACACACACACACACACACACAGATATATATATATATATATAGATATACATATATATATCTGTGTGTGTGTGTGTGAGTGTGTGTGTGTGTGTGTGTGTGTGTATATATATATATATATAGATATATATATATATGTGTGTGTATGTATGTCTACATATATATATGGAGAAGGAAACCGCACTCACTACAATTCCAGTCTCACATAGATCTACCACGACAGCAAACCAAACACATAATCACACAAAAACATACTCGGAGGCTCTAAATAAAGATCTGCCGAAGTAGCAGAGACCTCCAAAGCAGACACCCAAGCAGCCGCTACCCCAAAACAAAACACATGCAACACATATCTCACAAAGCCAGTGTGCCAAACAGTCACAGCCCTTAAGACTAAACAACACCTGCTACACTTGTAATAGGTGACTCTATCGTCAGGCACACTGACGTCCCGCTCACCAGGATGAACAAGGAGAGGGTCACGGTGAGCAGCCTGTCGGGCGCTAGGATCCGCCACATAACAGAAGCACTCAGGTCACTCCAAGGCAAGTACAAATATGACTCAGTCATTGTCCATGCTGGTGTGAATGACCTGAGACGTACCTCCCTGGACTACATGAAAAGAGACATAAAGGAGATCTCTGAGCATGTAGCCCAGGCCGATATGACCCTGACCTTGAGTAGCATCTTACCCTCACCAAGAATGATGCCACAATATGAAGACAAGATGATCAATTTCAACAATTGGCTTAAGTACTGGTGTCATTCAAAGGGGATCCAATGCCTGCCAGCTTGGGATGATATGCTCGACAAGCCACGATTTCGCTTAGGGACGCTTGCACCTGTCACCCCTGGGCTTTCGGATATTGGCAAAGTCTCTTGCTATCCCCATAGTGCCTTTTTTAGGCAAGGCTCAAAAGACAAACCCACCTCCATAGGTATCACAAGGGATAAGAAACTAAAAGTATTACTACTCAACGCCAGAAGTCTAAACCTCAAGATGCACGCACTCGAAACTCTCCTTAGCATGGAGAACATCGATATCTGTGCAGTAACAGAAACCTGGTTCAGGGCTCCCGAGAGCACCCCAGCACTACGAGGTTATACCTCATACCATGCTTTTCGGCCCCAAAACTTGGAACAAACCACAAAAGGAAGGGGAGTATCGATATTCATCAAAGATACCCACACCTCCAGGTTGGTGGCAAAGCACGAAGCATCAGAGACTATCCATATGCAACTAACAGTGGGTAAAACTGCCTTCCAGTTTATAGCCTGCGACACACCACGCTCCCAAACCCAGGAACCCCACGGTCCCTTGCTGAGAACACTCGAAAATATGAAGGGCTCTCGAAGGACCATTATATTGGGACTTCAACTACCCAAACATAGACTGGGAGCATTACTCTAGCTCCAACACCCTAGCCCAAAGGTTCCTAGAATTTATCAACTCAAATGCTATGGAACAACTTGTTACCACTCCCACAAGAGGGAAAACATACTGGACCTGATCATCACCAATATGGGGACTCTATGCTCCAGACCAGAAGTGTATCCCTCACTGGTAAGATCAGACCATAAACTAATCTCACTGGATATTCACATCCCGTCCCCACCTCCTGCCCAGCAAACCACAGTGAAAACTTCTCTAAAGCAAATTTCACACTCCTCAAAACCGAGGTGGAATCCTTCAAAGCCCCGGGCCTGTGGAAAATATGGCCCAGACTGCAGAATCCTTTATAAGCATTCTATGAACACCTTCAGGAATGCATGGATCATGCGATCCCAAATAAAACCAAGACCCAATCCTCCAAAGGCAGACGTCCTGTCTGGTGGACCCCAGCCATAAACAAACTATACAATAGAAGGAGGAAGCTACTAAATGATGGAGCAAAATCCCAAAAAGGGAAGGCATCACTGATCAGTATTAGCAAAAAACTACGGGCACACATAAAATTGTCTAAGGCCAGCTTCGAGAGAAAAATTGCACAGGACACTAAGGATAATCACAAGGCTTTCTTTAGTTATGTTAGGAACCTGGGTGGGAATTACCAGATATGCTCAGAATTAGTCCAAAATGACAAACAATACACCAAACCCACAGACTTTGCCAACATCCTAGCTGACAGGTTCAGCGCAAACTTCTCCCCCCACCCCCACCAAAAGGGCAAATATCTATCCCAGCAGAGTGCTGCCCCCCTGACATCTCAGATGCTCAGGTAAGAGCTGCCCTATCCAAAGCAAAAAACACAGCATCAATGGGACCAGATGGTGTCCCGGGCTGTGTCCTACATGAACTCCAAGAAGAGCTAAACCCAAACATAAAACTACTGTTCAATCTCAGCCTTACTACAGGATATGTGCCCAAAGAGTGGCATACAGCAACAGTGGTCCCTCTCCATGAAGGTGGTGCCTCAATGGATCCTGGAAACTATCACCCCATAAGCCTGACTAGCTTGGTCTGCAAAGCTATGGAAAGGATCATCATGGACCTCATAAATAAAGATATTGGGGACCTACAAACACTGGATCCTACCCAGTTCGGCTTTGTTAAGGACAGATCCTGCCTCTTAAACCTGGTTGATTTCTTTGAAACAGTCACCAAGGCCATTGACGAGGGGAAGGTGGTCCACACAGCCTACCTGGACCTCACAAAGCCTTCGATACAATACCCCACTCAGGCATTATAGATAAGCTCACCAGCTTAAATATAAACCCCTATGTCACTAGATGGATTGCAAACTGGCTCAAGGACAGAACCCACATGGTTAGAATTGCTGGAGCCATGTCAGACTCCAAACCAGTTACAAGTGGTGTCCCACAAGGCTCAGTCCTGGGACCTCTCTTGTTCGTATATTTCTCGGAGGTACAGGCCAACACGGAAGGACTGTGGCTGACCAAGTTCGCAGATGACTGCAAACTGGGCATAATCACTCTCCAGCTGACACAAGCATCCTCCCAAAAGTCCTCATTGAAACAGACAACTGGTGCCAGAGCCATGGCCTCAAGCTAAATGCCAAAAGTGTATAGTCATCCCTTTGGCAAAACAAAGTGCCACAAATTACCACATAGGTGGTAATCCATTAAGTACAGAAGAAGTAATTAGGGACCTGGGGACCCAAGCTGATAGCAATCTCTCATTTGACAACCACATGGCCAAAGTGGTTAGAAAAACATTTTATATAGCCCACCTAATCATGAAGGGATTCACATCTAGATCAGGGGAGGACATCGTGCCTCTTTACTCATCCCTCATCAGGCCCATAATTGAGTACAATGCCCCTTTTGGGATGTACCATACCAGACACCTGCAGCAACTGGAAAGACCCCAAAAGTACCTCACCAAGAGGATCAAAAGGCTCAAACAGATGCCATATGCTGCCCGGTTAAAGAAACTCCAGCTCTACTCAGTGGCATACCGCCTGTTCAGAGGCGATCTGTGCCTGACGATAAAGCCATGTCCAACCCGAATTAATGGACATGCTGCACCTCAGAAAATAAATCCCATCGAGCTACACGCTCAAAAGACTTGAACCTCAGCACTGAAATAAATAGGACATGCTGGAGGGACAGATTCATAACCCAGAGGCTCCCTTCACTATGGAATAAAATCCCAGTCCAGGTTAGGCAGAGTCCCTCATTGACTCTCTTCAAGAGGAATCTTGATGAGTGGATGGGAGATTGTAGGTTTACCCGGTATCACTTCTGTGTCACTGTTAGACAGAGGCACAGTATACTAACCTCGAAAAAGGGCATAGCAAAATAAATTTAAAATGGGTGGTGAAAGCCAAACACATTCTGGCTAGGCTTATAATTGCCCTAGGGCAGATAGCCTAGTATGAACCTATGAACCTATGAACCTATATGCAGACACACACACACACACACACACTATGTAATACATGTCTCCTACTTTGCATGACAGTGCTGCATGCTATGTGTGAGGGAACATCACACATATCAATACACACACACACACACACACACACACACACACACACACACACACATATATATATATATATATATATATATATATATATATATATATATATATATATATACAGCAGTAAGTGTGTGCAAAATGGACAGTTATGTCAGATGTGAACCCCATGTTGGGAAAACATTACCCTTGTTTGTGAAGGTGGGATTGGGAATTTGGGAAGGATAGCAGGTATACTTGGTGAGGTGGGTTGGGTTGGAAGATAAAGAAGACAGCCCACATGGGTGATATATGACACGTGGTGGGTAAACACCCTGGGTGGGGAGTGTCATCTATGATGTGAAAGCCCCATGAGCCTCCATATGGAAACAATGGGAAAAAGGCCCCCACCCATGGCAAGTCACAACATCAGCTTCACGGCTCTGAAGGTGCCTGGGCTGGAGGCTGAGCAGGAGGAGCATGCAGACCCTGTGAGTGTGTACTGAGGGCCTCAAGGTGCTGTAGCATATCCCCAAGTCTCTGTGGAACGCCTTATGCACCAGACACAGAAGCTGACCTCGGGTGACAGGATCATGTCTGTGTGTGCTCTCAAGGGGGACACCATACCCTGAGGAGGTTCTATCGGAAAGTAGTGCAGGACCAGTAGATGCGCAGGCCCCAGGATAGGTCCCACATGTGATGTGGCCTGGTAACATGGACAGATGAGGTGGGGGAGATGGTTCTGCTGGCAACAGTTCCCTAAACATGCTATCATGTCACTGTTATAGAACATATGTGGGTAGTAATAGTCCACACATTCCCGGATCATTTCCAACAGCATGCATAGATATTCCAAATAACACAAAACAACAGATGTACAGCAATCACATAGCAAACAGACCATGTGCATATACAGAACCATAGTGGCCCTTACAATGGCATGCAGGTGACATTGCCCATAACAGGCCAGCAATGATAGTGTCCCCACAGAGAACATGGCTACAAACACATAGCACAAAGTGTAGTACAATATGATATATGTCCCAATGGTAGTTATTCTGTAGACATGCCTATTGAGTTGTGTGTTGTTGCAGATATGGTGTGGGGGGGGTGCAGAGATGTGTATTAAAAACTATGATAACTTTGCTGTATGAGGTCCTCAGACCTGTTTCATCTTTATGTCTTTAAGGCAAGATGTCCTGGGATAGGCTTCCCATTTATACAGCGGAGGAGATTGAGGTCATCATTGCACACCTGGTGCAGCAATACCAGGTTTGTTTGGCTGGACAGCCAATGAGCAGCAGGAGCAGACTGCCCTGTGGAATGATCTTGTCCACAGGGTAAACAATGCCGGCCTGCATAACTGCAGTTATGAGCAGGTCCAGCATTGTTGCACAGACCTATTTGCAATACCTATTGGTGTGCTGCTGCAGTTAAGGTGAATCAATTCACAACAGAGGGGGTCATGCTATGCAGCTGACACATGTTGAGGAGCTCCTTTCCAGCCTCGGGGCACCTGCCTGTCTGCACACACACCTTGCGGAGAGCATATTGGAGGTGGGTGCTACCCACGCAATGGCAGATGAGCATGCAGGTAAGGCCACAGGGCACATCAGTAGACCACTCTTGCTTATCCATCTGCATATGTACAGTTAGATCATGCATATGTGAGATGACATATATATAGTCTGTTGCGTAGTAGTAGTAATAAAAAGATGTGCATAATCTGTAGTATTGTGGGCTTGTACTGCTGATGTTATGTAATGCTGCACCCACCCTGTACCAATGCCAAAGCTGTGGCTACTGACATCACATCTCTCACACACTTATGTAGGTCCCTCTGGTATACCTCCAAGGCAGCAGCCTGTAGCTGGTGAGTATTGTGTTTGTTCAGGTTTGCCAATACACCGGTCATGTTATGGCTATGGTATATTCCATGCACACATTTAACACACCTACCCATAATGCATGCCATACATGTTCACGTATTGTTGCTGTTAACTGCACTGCATCACAGTGCTCACCATGATGGTGTATCTGAAGGATATGTCAGAGTCCTGCAATATAACTAACATCCTATCATTGAAAAATGTGTGCACAGAGATTAACATAATGGTGGTACAAATGGCCTACAGTAGGGACATGTCTGTAGCATCATCCTTACACAGTGCTACAACTGTGTATATACCAGTATTACAATGGCAACTGTTACAGATCTACAGTACGGCATATCACAATACTGCAGTCCATAACCCTTACAACCTGCAATGTGGTCCTAATATGAGCAAGGAGTGTGTAGTATGCAATTGTATGTCAGGACAGTAAATATGGGTGCTACATAACTTCACAAACACTGGAACATATGTGTGCACACACTCCAGATAAAATATAGTGAAAGCAGCTATAAGGTACTGCCCCCATGCATTTGTAATTGACACTGAGAGGGTTGTAGGAATGTCTAGCAAGTACTAGCTGTGCAGGACCCATGTCAGCAATTGCCTGGACTCTGCAAACTTGTGGCCCATGTTTTAGGGTAATCAGATGTGACAGTTGCACCACAGGAAACATCAGTCAGACCTCTCTACAGGTAGAGTATGCATAACAGAAGAGGTCCCAAAAGGCATACATTGCAATGTGTACTGGTGTACCAAGACCACATTGGAAACCTACAGACAGTATCATGTAAGATATGTGTGCTGCACAACCAACACATAAACCCCACCTCAGGCCCACCATCCCCATCTGTACCATGCTGGTGCCAGTGTACACCTGTATGTTTGCCATTCATTAGCTGAGACTAGTCTGTTACATGTGGTGTTCAGTGTTTGGGACACTCAAACTGACACACGTGTAGGCCATAGTTGTCAAGCATCTGCAAAAAGGCTGAAGGTGGGGAGGGGGTGTCTTCATGACACAACAGTGCACTGCAGCAGGGATACAAAGGATGCTACAAATGGCTGTACCTGCACACAGTTATGGTCAAGAACTGTGGCAGACATAATCCTGACTCCACAGCAATAGTAACGGCAGTGTGTGAACTCTAAGGGATGTGCACATGAGTTGACCTTGCAATCATGCAGAGTTGGGGACATGTGTATGGCAGACTGACCATATCCTGGCAAATGCAGATGGCCCATGCTAGTATACCCCTGCCAGGAATAGTGACTGTGGTAGTACACATAAAAGTAGGTGCAACAAGCCATCATTATAAGGGTGTGCACTCATATGCACCCGCAAACTGTATGCATCTCAATCAGCATCTGTACAACTAACACATTTGTTTCACACTGCATTTGATTGTACAGGACATGTGTCACATATCAGGCTCATGTAATGTTAACATATACAGTAATGTGGTCCCATGGCATATCAAGGAAGAGGGCATCATATCAATAAGGGTGTGTGCACTCCCCATAGCCATGGTAAAATTTGACGGTTGTCAGTGTAATTATATCATATTGGTCATACATCCACCATATTATCCCAGGTATGTGTCGAACAAACACATAGGGGCTGTGAGCAGCAGAGCAGACATAACAGACACAGTAATACATATTCAGAAATAGTGTGTACTCCTGTGAGGTATGGTGTACAGCACATGGCAGGGTGCTGAACAGGTGCACAGTAATACTGTGTACATGAGTGCAGTATTTTCCAGGGGAAGGGGCATCACCTACTAACACAGCCCATGCATCACACACATGTATACTGCTGCTAGCATGGATCGACTATAGCTACACTGCATGCTGTTGAGCACCATATGTTATGCATGTTGACAGATGGGTAATGGGACGTCTGTGTGCAATATCTTCATGCAACCTCACCTGTAAGTGTGTGTGGGGGGGTTGGGGGATTATTATGTCTGTAAGTGCAATCTGGTGGAGTGAAGGGGGGGTTGATGCATGTAGGATGTGTTTGTGTGTGTGCATGTATGTGTGTTTGTGTGTCTGTCCATGTATGCACATGTGTGATTGTGGGGTTGTTCATACGTATCAACTTCACATTGGAATCGTGCAGTACATGGACATGGACTGAAACATGAGACACCTGAAATACTTGTCTGATATGTAACCTCAGGACAGCTAATAGTATAATAAGGTCTGCAGCATGGAACATGCATTGAGAGGGAAACTAGACACCAGGTATACTGTTAAAATTGCAATCAGCAGAAAGGTAAAAGAATACCCATGTATGCAGCACTACAGATGCACTGGGGAATTACAAGACAACACCAGTGAGTGTATCCAAATATTACTATTGTCCACATATTAAGTTAATAGAGCAACAGATCTTGCATCTACTGAGCAATAGTTATGTATGACACTCCAGTGCATGACATTATTGAGTGACTGTAGTAGCCACTAACATATGGGGGCCATGCTCATGATATCTGGACAAACCCAGAGTGAACATTGGATTACAGCAGTGAGTCCTTGTAAAACCGACTCCAGTCAAGTGAAAGAGGTAATGGAGTAACAGGTCATGTTTTGTGATCACTTGTCTAGGCAATTAGAAGAATGATATGTTAATTATTAGTATTAATGAGTGTAAATTTCCAAGTGTGATGCAGGATGGGGAACTTAAGAGAATAAACGTGGGACAGTCTGTAAACTCAGGGGCAGGTAGGTATTATGGTGGAATGTCATAGTGTGTGTGTGTCTGTGTGTGTGTGTGCGTGTGTGTGTGTCTGTGTGTGTGTGTGCGTGTGTGTGCGCGTGTGTGTGTCTGTGTGTATATGTGTGTACTGTTAAGCAATGACATACAGGTCTTAAAGTGCATTTCTTGCTTTCCCCCCTCACAGGTGGTGAGGTGAGTCAGGGTCCCTCCTGCATGCAATCTGATGGTGTCCATACAGACACTGAAAATGATGATAGGTGTGTTGAGGCACAGGGGGGTTGTCAGAGGCTGAAACTGCACCATCGTTTGACGTATCCTGTTATCCACCCCATCCCCACACACAGTCACAGTGCCTATAGATACCCCATCACAAGTGGACATAGCAGAGGGACAGTTGGTGGTTGGTGGCAGTGCACAGGATAGTGTGGTATCTATGGCTGCTGCATCTGGACACAACAGCCATAGCCGGATGTCCGGCAGGTTACCACATAGGCAGATGTACAGGGGTGCTCATGGGAGGGCTGCTGGTCATTGTGCCGCTGGCAGAAGTGCCACATCTGGAACCACCAGATGCATGTTTCAGGCTGTCATGGAGGTGCAGGCATGTATGGAATGGTACACCAGACAGGGTCTAAGACTGCAGAGGGCTGCTTTTTCAGCTGTAAGTGACAACATCCGTGATCTTGCAGGTGCCCTCTGTTATTATACAGAGGTCATGGATAGACGGTGGGGTGAGATGGTGGGCCTCCTCGACTGTGGATTGTCTGTGCTAGATCATGTGGTGGTAGTGGTGCGATGGCCACATGGACGTAGGCCAGTGACACCAACATCTGAAGGTCGACGAATATGTGCAAGAACACCAAGCCATTCTCGTAGTGGCAGTACCAGCCCCAGCACTGCAGGGGGGGCACTGTACACACCACATCACAGCAGGCCATGTGCACATGGCCCTGGCCAGTCCAAGGAGGGATGTGGTTCCAGCAGACATATGCCATCATCAAGGGAGAGTAGCATATCAAGGTTTGCACCGGGATGTGCCCATGGAACACCTGACAGGCACAGTTCTCCTGTCCATGGCAGGAGGCGGTGAGCTGCACACCCTGCCAGGTATGGTCTGCAGCTGTCCAACAAACACCTGTATAGGGCAGCCACATGGCAGAACTGTGTGCATACATACTCACACACAATACAAACACACCTAGGGCAACCCCAGTCCTACACACACCACATCCCCATGGCCATATCAGTAATTAAAACCCATCCCTCACACACATGATGCCAAATGTATGGCTTAGCCTAGGTCTCTGGCAAACCAACAACACACCCTGTGCATATGATGATACCTGTCCCACATCCCTGTCATCCATAATATCGATGCAGGGATAGGCTAATGTGGTTCTGATGCACATGGTGACTGTACTACAGTGTACCAATGTACTGCTGTGTAACATGTTGTCAGCAGTAACATTTAATGCTTACATGTCAGGTAGTGTAGCTGAGCAGCCATAATGCATTATTGCTGTTGGCAACACTAAGTAATTGTGGTCTCCATAATGTTATCCATTGTGTTGTAGGTGTCCATGTGTCAGCATGAGGATGGTCTGCTGTCATATCTCACAAGGGGCATGGCATTTTGTCTGTGCCATATCCTGGGTACAGGTGAACACATGTCACAGGTCTGTATAACAGTTACTTCCTGTGCCACATGGCCGATAAGTCTGTATAGAGGTGAGTGCATGGTGGCTGCTGTTAGCAGCCCTTCAACAGTGGACAATGGTAATTGTACTGGGTGGTACACACCACGTTTGTGTATAACACACACAGAGGATTAGGTGTTGATGCACTACACAGAGAATACTGTACACATGAATGTATGCACCTGTGCAAGGAACCCATTGTAGCCTATGTAATTCCACCAAGCCAGATTACGCAAAACAACACATTGTGGAATAAGCAGTCTGCTAGTTTAATGTCATTGAAGTTGGTACCCAATGTAGTGCAACACAGTAAATATATGTGTGCTGGTGTGGGTGGCACACCTCTACCTTTTGGAGGGTGAGAGGTGCTGTAGAACCACAGATAGTGTGATAAACAAATACCTAACCTGTTAACATGAACAATACAGTATTACGGGCAGCTACACGGGGGAAATACACTCAACAGTAACTGCAATGATGTTGGCTGTGTCCACAACAGCCACTCCCAGTTATATATACCAACCCCAGTATCACTGCTCACCTATACAGTGGGGGAGAGGCCATTTACACAGCTAACAGTAGTTGTGATGGAATGTTTGTCCACAGGATGATACCTGTGACATGTTAGCATATGCCATGCAGTTCATGGACAGATGACCCCCTGAGACACATATATTCTGCAACATGACGTAGATTCCTCCATGTACATGCACACTCTTACTTGGCAACACTGGGACTATACCACTACCTAGGTATGTAGTGCTACTGATGTGTGTGTGGCTTTAATTGCACACACGACACAGCTTTTTGGATGAGGTGTGTTCCAGGTCACGTGTTACATGCAGAACATCCCCAGGCATGTATAGTATGGTAATGGGGGATGCAATGGTTGTATATGGATAATACATAGTGTGACATACCGTCATATACACACTGACAAACACATAACAGTCAGACACACATCCGAGAGGCCTGGGCCTATCAGTGCTAACTACCTTGTCAGTGTGCTCATTGTGTTACAGGTAGGTTGCACACAGCACATGCATAACTGAGCTGGATAGTGTTATCAGTTACCTATATGGATGATGGTGACAGTCATCACCATACAATAGTACATGGGACATGTACCAGGGATACCATGGTTTAATGACAGTACACCCAGCACCCACACCCCACTCTGGATATTGTACGCACTGGAACCCATGATGACACTCTGAAATACCCACCATCACACATTGACCAGGACTGCAATACAACCCCTTGTCCATCCCAAGAGTGCTACTAAAGGGATATCCATCTAATGCACATGCCACAGGCATAGTAGGGTGATGCATTGTCATGCCTCTCCTATGGGCAGTAACATCACTATCCCTAATACTGTATGGCAATGCGTATTGTAAAAGGACTATGTGACCTTGGTATGCTGTACCCTACATATATACACGCATGCACACATACACACACTTGCCAGAACTCAGTGGGTATCCCATGCCCATCAACCCATTTGCACAACAGTGTTGCATTGGTACTGCAAGGCCCGGGTAGCCCTGAGGGAGAGGAGCGTAACAAGGTACATGTAATGTCTGGTACAGCAGCAGCCACATCTAACTATGGAAATGGGTGGTGTGGTGGGTGTGAAGGGCCTTAGGGCATTACCAAATACAGGTCTACTAACACATAGGCACTTATATTCCCAGTAATGCACACATACACATTTGTCAGTATTGGGGTGCATCGGTACACGTGTTCATAGGTGTGCATCAGGCTATTGTCCATGGAGAGATGGGAAGTGTAGTGGATGTGTGTACAGTAGTATCTTTCCACCTGTCATGTGCCAGAAGGCCATCTATCAACAGATACCACTGTGGTGACCCTCAGGGTGAGAGTGACATGCATCAGCCAATCCTCTGGGTGCCTCCTGCACAGGGCTGGTGAGGTGCACCAGTTGACATGTATGCAACATGTATTACATAACATGGTTAGTGTCTGTCTTGGAGACCTGTATCCAAGCATGTTCTGTTGACTGTGGTAGTGTAATTGAGGTATCCATGGCATGTGGTGCGTACAGGGTTTTGAGTCCTATTTGTGCCATTTATAGCACAGCTGCACAGATATGTCAGCGTCAGTCAAGCACATATTGTCTGTATGTAGCCAAGATGGATACCTGACATCTGCACATCTGTACAGGGACTGACAGACATCAGCTCACCAACTAGCTATGCATTAGGATAAATGTGTTGACAAATAGACGTCTGACACCGATAAGTATGCCATTACTACATCATGGCAGCCCTCACCGACATGTGCTATACAGACTGTAGTCTACAGTTATTTCCCACATGTCAGATCATTATCCAGTAGGAAATATACAGTGTGACACAGCTCACACACCGGAAATACGACAGTGAGGACACAAATTCAATCTATGCATAGAGGGGTGTTTGTTTCCAGTACTACAATTAGCAATCTACTCTTGCTTGGGAAAGCACTGTCAACAGCAGTAATGTAATGATACACTACATGCCAGTGTGACTGCATATAACCTGGGATACTACCCTTGTATGTAACACATTCACACAAATAAGAGTGCTGTACATGCCATATATTCTCAAGTGACCGACACAGGAGACTCACACCCCTTACTACTGTCATGATGGCACATAGATGCATCTTATGTACATGGCATTACAAACACTTATTACAGATGTCATTACCCTGCTATATTATCAGACTGGGATGTGAGCACTGGTTACCAGGGATGAGCCATGCTTAGTAGGTGTAAGCATTTCTGCACTAAAACAGCTAAGCACATTTGCACACTGGTAAGCAAAGCCTACACAGTGCAATTGCCCATACATTTAACCATAAGTTAGCACCCCTTAGCTTCACACAAACCCAAGGAAATGCACTTAAAGCTGCTCAAAACTGCCTTAACCAGTCTGTATCCAACAGCCTGTGTTCTGCCCAGGAACAAAATAAACAGCACTTGCAGGTCTTGAACCCAGGACCCTGTACACTATAGTCACAACAGTTAACCACTATGCCATGAAAGCTGTGAAGACAGTTGCTGTTTTTCCAATATATTTGTCAGTACACATATTGAATAGTATTGAACTGCTCTGACTTCTACAATTGTGTAGTAATTGTTAGTGATATTACTGTTGCATCACATACGTTGTTATATCTAAATATACACATATCAGATACATACGTTGTGATACATCTGGGACGGTATGCACAACAGTAATGTTTACACATGACAATGATATGGATATATACATATACATATGTAGATATATGTGTAAATGTATATACACATATATATTCATATATATGTATTTATATACATCTGTATAGTGCATCATATATATGGCCATATATATATCTCTGTGTGTGTGTGTATATATATATATATATATATATGTATATATATATATATATATATATATATATGTGTGTGTGTGTGTGTGTGTGTGTGTACATCATATATGTATATAAATATCTATTTATGTTGATATATATGTAGATATCTACAACTATATGTGCATATACATCTATATATCTGCATATCTGCATAGGTTTAGACATAAATAGATGTGTAAATGTATATATATATATATATGTGTGTGTGTGTGTGTGTGTTTTTGTGTGTGTGTGTGTTTGTGTGTGTGTGTCTGTGTATACAGATATGTATATATATATATATATATATATATATATATATATATATATATATATATATATATATATATATATATATATATAGGTATGTAGATATGTATATGTATATATATATATATATATATATATATACATATATATATATATATATATATATATATATATATATATATATATATATATATATATATACATATCTATATATATCTATATATATATTTATATATATATATATATATATATATATATATATATATATATATATATATATATATATATATATATATATATATATATATATATATATATATATATATGTTTACCATAGGTCCAAAACATGGAGTGGAGTCATACCCCAGCACCAATAGTCTCAACCTCTTAGTGCAAGGGGATATCATGTATGTTTTGCAGTATATATGTAGACTGTTGCTACTGTAACAGGGGTTGTCTTAACAGACATGCTGTGTGTGGGAGGTCAAATCTGCTATTGACATGTATGACATCTGTTACTGACAGACATCCTAAGGTCATCATAGTACAGTACCACTGATATCATTGCAATGATCCTTTGGACTACAGCAGATATATGACCAATAAATGTGGACAGTCTGGCACACTCTGGTAAGTCCAGAGGTATACACAGATCCCCTTTATGTGAGACATGTGGACCAAGCCTGACAATGTGGATGTTAGCAGCCATGTACATGGGTTTATCATGTATATACTGGACTAAATATGCTCACACAGTTTATGCATTCACACACTCCTGTCTGTCCTGACACATAATAACTGGTGGTGCAGAGGTCACATGGCCACATACTACCCTCTAGTTAGTGACACACATCTGTACAGCATCCCACTGCTTTGTCAGAAATACATGACAGTTATGGTGGCCCAGCAGAAGTACATTTGACAAACATCTGGACATAACATCACACTGAGTAATTACACTAAGCTGCTAGGCATGTAACAAAGCACTGTGCAAACTACAGGCAGACTGCCACAACACTGGCCTACATGTCTTATGGGGGATTACGCATGTACCTGCAAATTTAGCAGGCTCTACAGGCATGTCACAGCACAGATGTATGAAAGTGCATACCTACAACCAATGTTAACACAGCCACAGCCACATATGGTAAGCAAGCTTAATATTACAGTATATGGACTGTCTGATCAACTCCATCCTCATATGTGCCACTCACACACTAACCCTACATATACTGAGCCACAACACAGTGTGGTCCAGTACCTGTCTGTGGTATGGGACATGTGTGTGTTTGGCCCTACAAACATGCAAGCCGATAGTGTAACATACACTGGAGCAGCATGTAACATCAGATAGAACAGCACCAAGACAATGAAATCTACCACAGTCTGTACACAAGCCAAGGTACCTATTTGCAATACACATACTGTTGACAATCACCATAAGTACACAGACCTCACTACTGTACACACAACCACAGAATGCCCAGGTTATGTTCTCAAATATAACCCCTACTATACATAACATGTCTAGCAGTCTGATATCTGACTGGATTGTTATCAGGTATGATGTCTATGAATAGTGGTGTACAGAACATATGCACCTCTTACTGCATGACATATGTACAAAGGTTGACAGACCTGTGGCTGGAGGCACAAACACTGGGCCAATATTGGTATGTTGCTGTGATAACCTCATACATTTACTGTTGTAACAGGTTTTATTCTGACATATGTCCTATGAGTGATATAAAGTCAGTAACTCTCATGGCTGTCACCATGTACTGACTGCAATCCTCAGATTATGCTTCTGCAGTTCTAAGATAGGTGATCTGTGAGTAACACAAGACACATAAGACTCCAAACACTGGCCAGCCTACAGATAATCCTACAGGTGGGGGTTTCTTCAAAGACATAACACTGTCATGACAGGTATTTAATCATGTAGGCCAGCCATATCCACACAAACCCTGTTAAACCAACATTTTTACAAATGCAGAAAGGCAACACTTACATTATGTAGTCATTTCTGGAACATCCCCCTCCTATTTGTCTCCATAGTGTATGTTGTTAGAGGTATATCCCATTACCATCTGTGATCCTGTTTGCCAAACACCGGCATGAAGTCCTGCTCACAGTGAATGAAAAGGGCCAGCATCCACATGATGTTCCTAGTTATAGGAGTGTGTTTCCATGCAATTGGCTATGGAAATGTTACCACAGCTGTTCCACATGCAATCAGCCAGTGGAGGACTGCAATTCATGCAGAGGCCATCAGCTGATCATGAGCATCACGTACAAAACATAAGCTGCTGCATAAGCAAAGCAGGTGTACTTCTTCACATCCACCAGAGAGGGAGTGAGAGAGACAGACATAGACAAAGTGAGACAGGGAGGGGGTGGAAGAGTAAAACCTAAGCATGTTTGTGTCACACACTTACCGGTACGGGGTTTCAAACCCCAGCTTGACTATGTATTGCTATCCCATGTCTATGCAGTTATTGCATGCACCACAGATCTTGCATGTTGAGGAGCTGTTCAAAGGTATATTCGATGGTGACTAACATCAGCAGCAGTGATAAAGAAGTGCTAAGGTAGGTATAGTACACATGCCTGTCCACAAGAACAGGTGTCAAGGTTGATACAGCCACACTCTCTCAGGGACTGTCACACATTATCACAGTTGGCAAGGTCAGGATTAGACTTCCTAACTAGCTAGCCAAAATACAGTAATGCACAGGTATTACATGCACCACTGGGGTTATCAGGATAATATATGGGCAAAGGGTATGTTAAGGTGTCTGACATCAGAATGCATGCTTTAGTAGGCCAATGGGAGGTGTAGTGAGTGTGAATGGTGTCCAAATCATTATACTCCACACACACACACACACACACACACACACACACACACACACACACACACACACACACACACACACACACACACACACACACACACACACACACACACACACACAGGTTTGCCTGTACTGACATGCATGGGTGCATTGCTTCACAGGTATGTAGTGGCTGACTGTGCCAGAAGGCTGTACAAGGCTATGTAAAGGGTATACCTTGGCATCAGGCCAACATGACAATGGTCTGCAGTGTGGCTCAGGGGTGTAGTGTCTGGATTGTCCCACACAGGTGGGTATTGTATTCACCATCCAGTCATTTGGGTTACTATTGTGGGTGGCCAGTGCTGTGCAATGCATGCCTTGCATGTGTTCTATAGTCCATAACATGGATGGTGTCTGGGACATTCACACATCCCACATGCATGTTCAGTGACATGTGGAAGTGTACCTGGGGTATCTGGGGCATGTTGTGTAAACATATTGTTATCATCAGATGTGCCATTCCTGACCTCATGTGGTGAGGACTGGCAATGGACACGAGGTTGACCCTGCACCTACATTGACAGCATGATACAGGTATTCCCTGGTGTCAGTGACATCTGTCCATACAGGACATGTGTATAAGGTATGGTATGTCCTTTGTGGGTTACATTTCCTGGCTCTACAGTTGTTGCAGGTGTCCAGTGGGGAACATAGTGAAGGAGCAATGTATGCAATGGCTTTCCTATTGTAGGGATGTGACAGGATGCCATGTCCTCTGTAGTCCACTGCACTCACACTATGGTTACTATCTCTGGGCAATATGCAGGGAACTACCAACATAGTGGTTGTTGCCTAGCCGAGTGTGCTTGTGTATAAGACATGGGGGGAGAGTGTTCTTTGTGTAATACAAGGGTTGCTTATATTGTTCCGCATGCTATGATGTCACATGTAGGGGTATGGATTGTCTAGCCCAGCCTCCCTGCTGTTTGACATCTGTTATCCTTGTAAGGTGGACATTGTGACATGTAATAGGCCCTTCATATAAGAAATGTGCAAAACTTGCTCCACGAGTCCTGTTGTTACACACTCACAGCTACCTCCACCTAGGATATGCATGACACACACACACATACACACACACACACACACACACACACACACACACACACACACACACACACACACACACACACACACACACACACACACACACACACACTTTCACAAAGTCTCATAGTTGCCACATCTGGGATTAGAACTTCTACCTAACTAGTGCCTCACACTACAGCATTACGCAGCTATAACATGCACCACTGAGCTTACTGGGTTAGTCCTTCCCCAAAGGTGTATTTCAAAGTGAGTGACATCAGCAGGCTTGCCAAGTTAGGGCAATGGAATTTGTAGTGACTGTGAATGGCCTCAAAAGCATTGATCCCTACACAGGTAAACACACACACAAAGTTCTACAGTTACCATGTCTGGGAATAGAACTCCTACCTAAATAGTATATAACACTACAGCATTACACAGTTATACAACACACCATGGAGATTACTGGGCTGCTTCTTCCCCACAGGTGTATTTCAAAGTGAATGACATCAGCAGCCCTGCCAAAGTAGGGCATTTGAAATTGTAGTGAGTGTGAATGGCTTCAAAAGCATTGATCCCTACACAAACAAACACACACACAGTTGCCATGCCTGGGATTAGAACTCCTACCTAACTAGTACATCATACTATAGCATTATGCAGTTATATCACACAACACAGAGCTTATAGAGTTATCCCTTCCCCAAAGGTGTATTTCAAGGTAAAAACATCAGCAGGCTTGCCATAGTAGGGCAATGGGGAGTGCAGTGTGTGTGTTTGTGTGTGTGTGTGTGTGTGTGTGTGTGTGTGTGTGTGTGTGTGTGTGTGTGTGTGTGTGTGTGTGTGTATATGTATGGGCAATAACCCATTCATCTGGAAGCAGACACACAACACTCAGGCACACACAGGTTTATATTCCACAGGTACATGTATACAGCTACTAGATGACTACTGACTTGTACAGTCATGTTACACAGTTAGCACAAGCACCACAGACACTATAGTCCTGAGGGATACCAGAGGCAAATGTCTACAGTGATTGACATTTGCACATCATGTGGTTTTAGCCCCTTGGATGTGTGCTGGGTGGGTCAGGCCTCATGATAGAAGGCTCTTTGTCACTGTCTGTCACTCTCTTCCACACATCTATGCATGTGTAATTTTGGCCTATTATAGTGTGTTGCCCTTGGATATATGTGTGTATTCCAATCCAATGTGTGTGCAAAGCATGACTGGTGTGTACTGAGAATTGTGTGCACAAACATCTGTGACTGTCAGATATGTATCATTCACTGTTG
Source organism: Protopterus annectens (assembly GCF_019279795.1). NCBI lineage: Eukaryota > Metazoa > Chordata > Ceratodontiformes > Protopteridae > Protopterus > Protopterus annectens. The sequence goes on along the minus strand of NC_056731.1, from coordinate 1,029,269,519 downwards.
TTGCCAGACATGGGCTTTATTTCTGTAAGTGTGTGAGCATGCCCAGTATGACCTTCTGTATTGAATGTGTGAATAATCCATTCCAGGTAGGTTGTACTCCACTGCAGGCTTTTGTGTTCTACATCTACAGCTAGCAACCTGTTTCTGTGGGATATCTGTAGATTGGTAGACAATATGGGGTCAAAATGGGCAAAGGATAGTGGGTAACTGTAGGTAATTGTGTCTGTGCTGCTTCTACTACATGGTCTTGGTGTTAGCAGAGATATTCAGACATATGTACTGTTTTACACTGTGATGTTTTATGTCATCAATTACTGTTAGGTATACATATTTCCTTGCAGTAATGTCCCGGGGAACACAGTGTGAATTCACCTGTATCCAGTATTGTGGACTGCAAGCTATATGTTCTTGCACAATCATGCCATTCTGGAGGGGAAGATGCAGACACTTGCTGCTTGGTCTGTGTAAATGGTTCAGCACCTTGGTCCAGTGGTGGCTGAGTATCCCATGCTTGTACATCCATCAACGTGACAGTATGGCCGTATCCTGCTGTGGCCATACCTGACAGCTGTAGAGATTCACACAGGTTACCCAAAGACAGGGGTCATAATTATGGACATTAACCCTTCACATTGTGGTTTATGAACAGGTTTGTAGCCACCCATTACTGTGTTTGCAGGCAGTGATAGTATGTGCACATGGCTGAGTTTCAGACTTCAAACACTCCATGCCATCCATCCTTCTACCATCCCCTATTATTCTATCCTCTTCCAAACAGTATGCACACATTATCTGATAAGTTCCCTATAGTTGTCATCTCATCCCAGCAGTAATTTGGTGTTGGTTCACAGTTCATGAAGTAGGACATGGTGGACATGTTACTGGGATTTGTCCACATGGCCTTGCGTTTGGATTCTGTGGACTGTGTTATGTTGTTATTTGGGAGTCCATGACATAACATACATTGGCAGTACGGGTGAGACACAGGCCTTTGGCAGAGGACTGTAGGCCATTTGGTAGTGATGCAGGCCAGCTGTAGCAGGCTGTTGCATTATGTCATTCCTACAGTCCAAGACCGCAAGACACTATATTCCCCTGGGGTAACAGGGTAGATGTGCAAGGTGTTAACGCCAATACTTTCTGTCATTATTGATCCAGTGGTGAGGATGCTGGTAGGGTGCTGCTTACAGCTAGAGACACACCTGCATGAGACACCTTTTCTGCATGCTGCATTCTTTGGCTATTGCCATACAGAGGTGGGGGGTCATATTGTACTCATTCCCAACAGCAGGGATAAGACCAGAGAGGTACCTGTGGGTGATGGTCGTGTGAGCTGGGTGCATGTGTGCTATGGACACTACTTGCATCTGACTCACAGATATGCATGGGGCATTCCACTTATGCTGGCTTGTGCAGGAACATCAGCTGGTTCTCAGTACTTCATACCTGTGACCTTTGTAGTCTGCCAGTGTTTGGCCAGACAACATCGATATTCCCTACTACAAACCCAACTAATGTGCTGCTAACCTGTATGTACAATTCCAAAGGTAAGTCCATTTGACAGTAACATATTATACACTGCCTGTCTTGGGTACTTCCCCCTGTGCACTGTTTGTATGTCTGCCCCCACATTCATGCCATGTCCATCTTTCAGATGGTGACAGATATTACTTCAAAACATTTACTATGGCTTACTGTTGAAATGTCTTTTGCTGGGATGCATTGATTTTGGCACTGCAGTTGTGAGAACTTGGCCCTGTCATTGGCAGTACTGGCCAATGGCCACTAGGACAAACCTCACCATGCCTACATACTGACCACTCTTACACAATATACAACACACACCAACCTAACACACACAGCCCTGCATATTGTGCACATGCTACAATCTATCCTGCTACTTTGGTCGTCTCAGGTAATCTGTGTTCCACTGTTATTATACTTACACATACATGTTGCTACATTTCTACACAGGATTGGGAGGGGGGCACACCTGACACTTGTACACATTTGCTATGTCTGTACTGGTATTTCAGGTACTCCATTTCATTCTTTATTCTAACCTATCATGCTGATTAAAGGCATATCAGTGTACTACAGGTCTTAGGTTTGATTGACTTATATTTCAGTTTCAGACTTCTTACCCTTCAGAACTAACATCCCACTGCTCGACCTGTTGTAGTTTGTCTGTGTAGGTCTAGAGGGGGGAATGTTCTCCATAGCCTTTGTTTGTGCTTGTCCACACCAGTCCTGCTGGCTGAGACTGTTGTTGGGTATGGGAGCCTTCCTGACTGGCATTTGTGTGTCCTATGGACATACATGTGGCCCAGCACATTTCCTGCAGTGGGTTTTGTCACCTTGTCTAGTACTGGCTACTATGGTGACACCAGTATTTGTTACAAATCTCATGCTGCCACTATAGTTGTCTACTGTCTGCTGGCATCCCATTCAGCCACCCGATTCCCTTGCATGCTCTCATCCATACCATAGATACAAGTAACAACACATACTACTCCATTCACCAATTGATAGGGAGAGTGACTTACCCTGTGGCTGTGCCAGTATTGAGGATGGTGCTGGAGGGCTGACTATGTCGGATGCACATAGTACACTCCATATACATGGTTAAGCACAGGTAGTGTCATGTGTGGCATCCCTTTTACTGTATGTGTGAGTCAGAGAGAGGTGTCATTCCCTGTGATCCTACCATGTCAGTGTATGTGCTATGCATTGCCTCTTTGCCATGGCCTGGGCATGCCTCCTACTGCCTACTGAAGCAGGCTCAGGTTGTTCCTCCTCTGAAGTCACTCTATGCCTGTGCAGGCCTTGGCAATGGAGGGGGGCTGTGTGGCCCTGACCAGTGCTGTCCCTGCTGCAGCTATTTCTGTAGGATCATATTGTGTAGCATGGCACATATGATGCCAATTTGGGTACATGTAGCTGGTGAGTACTGCAAGGCTCCACCAGATGTGTCCAGGCACTGGAACTGTGACTTGAGCATCCCAACCACATGCTCTGTTATGATTCTGGTCTGTACGTGTGCCTCATTATTGAAGGTCTTGTTCAGGTGTGTGTGTGCATTTCTGATGGGTGTCATCAGCCACGGCTTCAGTGCATAACCAGCATCCCCCACTAGTTGGCCGTAAGTGATTTCCCCATTGGCAAATCTCTGATACAGCTGCATCATATGCCAGATGTGGGAGTCATGATAGCTTCCTGGGCAGTCAGCACACACATTCATTATAATGCCCTGGGCATCACACATGACCTTGCAGTTGATGGAGGAGAAGCCCTTGTGGTTGATGTAGACCCTACCCCACTCACAGGGTGGTGCTTTGATGTGGATGTGCATGCAGTCTGTAGCACCCACTGCCTCAGGGTTTTCTGCTATTTGGTGGAAGAGACGCATATTGCTGGTCAACGCCTCACAGCTGTTGTGGAAATATGCATGCTCACCGGCATGTGCTGACATGACATCCAGGAACTGGAGGAGTACCCTGGATGCTGATGCCTGTGAGATCCCCATGATAATCCCAGTTGGCCTTTGGAAGGTACCTGTGGCTAGTATTCTTAGGCCTACACATACCTTGATATCCACTGAGATTGGTTCTCTTCTATTGGTTCTGTGTGTGAGGTGTGACTGGCACCACTCAACAATTTGCTGTAGTAGGTCCCTGTCCACCGTATAGCACTCCACTATCTCCAGCTCATGTAGCCCCTGGTAGGTTACCCTGGGTCTGTACACTCTTCTGCTTCTCCTCACTGTGGGTTGGTCATCAGCATTCTCATCCTCACCACCCTCAGCCTCTTCCACATGTTGATTTATGATAGCTGCTGCAGCCCCTATCATTTTGTTGATTTTGTTTTGTAAAATTTCCCTGCTTGTGTACATCGGTGGAGTAGAGTTTGTGGGAAAAAACAGAGGGAAATGTGTTTGCATAGTTTATAGTGGTGTTCTGGGCTGGGCTAGGCAGCTGCCTGTGTAATTGGCTGATTCTGATACATTTCACCTGCCAGCTATGCTAGTTTTCCTTGATTAACTTCCTGCTCCTGTTTTCCCTTCCCATTGCCTTCCTGTTTAAGCCCAGAGGCTTGCCGCACAAACACAGTGCTCAGATGTGGATGGAGCTGTTATTTCTGGGTTTATTTATTTTTTTCCTTTAAAACATGGTGTGCGGTGTGCACACCTGCTTAGGCAATGTAAAGAGTGATTGGCAGCTTCAGACACACTCCCTTGCTTAGCTCAGCTAAGCTAAGGGAAAACCCAAGCCATAGGGCTCCACTAAGCTTACAGTATGCCTGACTCATCCCTCCATAATGTCACCTAGCTCCTAGGCTTGCACCATGGTCTTCCTGCACCTACATGGTTGGGTGCAGGCTAGCTATGAGGGAGGATCTGGGATTCAGTATCATTCCCCTCATTTGCATAGGATTGCCTGCTAATGCCTAGTTACAAGTCTGACACTGAGCCTTCCTCCTTAGCAACCACTATTCACTGGCCATGTTGACTTCTGCCTACCATTGAGTATAATGGCAAAATTGTGATTTTGGATAGAATGCTTATTTCAAGTTTCTATTTTTATTTTTGGCCCTATCCCATTTGTGTGCCACTGCCCTATGCTTAAACAGACGAAATCAGCTAAAAAAAAAAAAAAAGTTATTTGTTTTTTGCAACTATTTTCAATGCCAATGGCCATATATTTGGCCATTGGCATGCTTTCTGCATTATATATACCCTTTATTTTGACCAGTCATGGCTCCATTTTGTAGTTTGCAGAAATGTATTCGGTTACTAACTGATTACATTTCTGCAGACCACACTAGTCTTGCGCGGCCAGCTGTCAGCTTCCTGGATTGCAAATTCAACTTATTTGCATGGTTTTCATCTGCAAATAGGGTAATTTGCACACAGAAGCTGTGCCCATGCTGGAATAGTGCAGAAGCACTCATGCATGTCCAGGGAGCTTATTCCTGGATCGCACGGCAGCCATATTGCCTGCAGCAGTTTTTACACTATTCCTGCACACTGTACCAAGCTTGCTGAATCCTGGGGATTGTCTTTGTAATAATATGGATCATTCTCTCTGTAATTGTGTTAAGGATGTAATATGTGATTGTCTGAATCATTCCCTCGGATTTTGCAAGCCTTGCACGGCGAGCAGGATTAGTGCAGGAGCACTAGCAGGTAATATGTCTGCCGTGTGATCTAGGAATAACCTCTAGGGGAGTGCACAAGCGCTTCTGTACTAATCCTTCACAGACTCCACCCCTTATGTAAATTACCCAATTTGCAGGAGAAAACCATGCAAATGAGGTGAATTTGTGATCCAGGAATCTGGAAACCAGCCGTGCAGGACTAGTGTAATCTGCAGAAATGTACTCCGTCAGTAACGGAGTGCATTTCTGCAAATTCCAAAACGGAGCCATGACAGCTCCAAATACAGGGTGCATATCATTTAGAAAGCATGCCAATAGCCAAGTATAAGGCCATTGGCATAGAAAACAGTTGAAAAAAAATCAACTTTTATTTTTTATTGCCGATCTCAGCTATTTAAGCATAGGGCACAAATAGGATAGGGGGAAAATAAGACAATAAACCTAAAATAAGCATTCTAACTAAAATCAATATTATGCCATTATAGTCAATGGCAGGCAGAAGACAACATGTAAATAGTGGTTGCTATGGGGGATGCTCAGTGTGAGACATGTAACTGCATTAGTAGGCAATCCTATGCAAATGAGGGGAATGATAGTGAATCCCACATTCCCCTGCATGCTAGTCAGCTCCCAACAATGTAAGGGCAGGAATAGCTTGTTGCAAGTGAAGGAGTTAGATGACATCATAGGGGTGTGTGCCTGGCATACTGTAAGCAGATTGGAGCCCTGTGGTTCAGATTTGCTCCTAGCTTTGCACAGCTAGGCAAGGATGTGTGTCTGAGCCTGCCTAGCACTCTTTACATTGCCTAAGCAGATGTGCACGCCGTGCACCGGGTTTTAAAGAAAGAAAAAAAAAGTAAACCAGGAAATAGCAGCTCTGTGCACATTTGAGCACTGTGTTTGTGCGGCACTTCCTCGGGCTTAAGCAGAAAGACAATGGGAAGGGAAAACAGCAGTAGGAAGGTAATCTAGGAGAACTAGCATAGCTGTCAGGTGAAATATATCAAAATCAGCCAATTACACAGGCAGCAGACCAGCCCAGCCCAGAACAGAACTATAAACTATGCAAACACCTTTCCCTCTGGTTTTTCCCATACTCTACACCACCTGTGTATACAAGTGGGGAACTATTAACAAACAAAACAAGAAAATGATAGGGGCTGCAGCAGGCATAATACAACATGTGGAAGAGGCTGAGGGTGGTAAGGATGTGAATGATGTCAACTAACCCACAGTCAGGAGACGGAGAAGAGTGTACAAACCCAGGGTAACCTACCAGGGGCTACATGAGCTGGAGATAGTGGAGTGCTATAGGGTGGAAAGGGACCTCCTACAGCAAATTGTTGAGCTGTACCAGCCACGCCTGACACACCAAACTGACAGATGGGGACCCATCCCAGTAGATATCAAGGTATGTGTAGGTCTAGGAATACTAGCCACAGGTACCTCCCAAAGCTCAACTGGGGATATCATGGGGATCTCACAGGCATCAGCATCCAGATTATTCCACCAGTTCCTGGATGCCATGTCAGCACATGCGGTGCTCCCCCGGGCTTAAGCAGGAAGGCAATGGGAAGGGAAAACAGCAGTAGGAAGGTAATCTAGGAGAACTAGCATAGCTGTCAGGTGAAATGTATAATAATCAGCCAATTACACAGGCAGCAGACCAGCCCAGCCCAGAACACAACTATAAACTATGCAAACACCTTCCCCTCTGTTTTTTCCCATACTCTATGGGATTTTTCCTCAACACCCATGAGGTGTTGACCAGCAATATGCATCTCTTCCACAAATAGCAGAATACACTGAGGTAGTGGGTGCTAAAGACTGCATGCACATATGCATCAAAGCACCACCCCATAATTAGGGTAGGGTCTAAGTCAACCACAAGAAGCCTCCTCCCCTCCATCAACTACCAGGTCGTGTGCAATGCCCATGGCATTATAATGAATGTGTGTGCTAGCTGCCATGGAAGGTATCACGATTCCCAAATCTGGCATCTGATGCAGCTGTACCAGAGATGTGCCATAGGGGGCATCCCTTACGGTCACCTAGTGGGCGATGCTGGTTACATACTGGAGCCGTGGCTGATGCCACCATCAGAAATGCACACACACCCGAACAAGAACACCATAATGAGGCACACGCATAGACCAGACTTATAATAGAGCGTGTGTTTGGGATACTTAAGTCACGGTTCTGGTGTCTGGACACATTCATTGAAGCCTTGCAGTACTTACTAGCTACATGCATTCAAATTGTTATGGTATGTGCCATGCTACAAAATATGATCCTGTGGAAACAGCTGCAGCAGGAACAGCATGGGGCAGGGTCACACAGCCCCCACCAATGCCAAGGCCTGCACAGGCACAGAGTGACTCAGAGGAGGAACAACCTGAGCATTCCCCAGTAGGCAGATGGAAGCGTGCCCAGTATGCCCTGGCCCTGACAAAGAAGCAACGGATAGCACATACACTGCAACAGTAGGGACCCAGGGAATGACACCTCTCTCTGACTTACACATACCGTAAAAGGGATGCCAAACATGACACTACCTGTGCTCAACCATGTATAGGGAGTGTACTATGTGCATCAGGTTAGGAGGATGACCTAAACGTTAATGTGTTTGCCTTACAAACACAAGGTACAGGGTTTGAGTCTCACAAGGGATAAAGGCTAGGCTTAAAATGTCTCGCAAGGAAAGTTACCTAGTACGAACCTATGAACTCATAATTCTGACATAGGCAGCCCTCCAGCACCATCCTCAATACTGGCACACCCACAAGGTAAGTCAATCTACCTACCAATTGCCGAAAGGAGTAGAATGTGTCATTACCTGTATCTATGGTATGGATGTGAGCATGCAAGTGAATTGGGTGGCTGAATGGTATGCTAGCAAATAGCAGACATCCATAGTGGCACCACGACATCTGTAACAAATACTGGAGTCACCATAGTAGCCAGTACTGCACAGGGCAACAAAACCCACTGCAGGAAATGTGCTGGGCAACATGTGTGCCCATATGACTCACACATGCCAGTCAGGGAGGTTCACATACCCAACAACAGTCTCAGCCAACATGAGAGGTGTAGACAAACACAAACAGAGGCTGTGCTATGGCCTCTAAATGATGCCTCTAAATGATGCCTATGGGTAACCCCCCCATGTCTACACAGACAGAAGGTCAGGCAGTGGGATGCTAGTTCTGAAGGGTAGGAAGTCAAACACTAATATGTAGGTCAACCAAAGCTAAGACCTGCAGTGAACTGATATGCCTCTAGTCAGCATGATAGGTTAGAGTACAGAATGAAATGGAGTACCTGACATACCAGTACCGTCATAGCAAATGTGTACAAGTGCCAGGTGTGCCCCCCCATCCTATGTAGACATGTAGAAACAGTAAGGTGTGCCCCCCAATCATGTGTAGAAATGTAGAAACAGTCAGGTCTGTCCCCCTCAATCCTGTGTAGAAATGTAGTAACAGTCAAGTGCGCCCTGCCAATCCTGTGTAGAAATGTAGTAGCAGTCAGGTGTGCCCCCCAATCCTGTGTTGAAATGCAAAAAACAGTCAGGTGTGTCCCCAACAACCCTATGTAGAAATGTATTAACAGTCAGGTGTGCCCCCCACTCCCATGTAGACATGTAGAAACAGTCAGATGTGCCCCTACCCACAATCCAGCATAGAAATGTAGTAACAGTCAGGTGTGCCCCCCCCACTCCTATGTAGACATGTAGAAACAGTCATGTGTGCCCCTTCCCCCAATCCAGTGTAGAAATGTAATAACAGTAGAGGTGTGCTCCCCAATCCTTTGTAGAAATGTAGTAACTTGTATGAGTAGGTATAATACGAGTGGAGCACAGATGCCTAGAGGTGGCCAAGGTAGCAGGTTAGGTTGTAGCATTTGCACAATATGCAGGTCTGTGTGAGTTAGGATGGTGTGTGTTTCATATTGTGTGAAAGTGGTCAGTATGTATGCATGTCGAGGTAAGACCTGGTGGCCATTGCCCACTACTGCTGATGACAGGGACAAGCCCTCACAACTGCAGTGCCAAAGACAATCCCCACCAGTATAACACATGCTAGCAGTATGCCATTATAAATGTATGGTGGTGATATGTGTCACCAACTGAAAGACTGACATGGCATGGCTATTGGGCTAGATATACAAGCAGTACACAGAGGAAAGTACCCCAGACATACATTATATATTGTGTCACTGTGAAATGGAGACACCCTTGGGATTGTACATACAGGTATGCATCACAGTAACTGGCCCTGTAGTAGGGGATACAGATGATGTCTCCTCAAACACTTGCAGATCACAATGGAGGTAAGACTGATGTATTGAGAAACAGCTGATGTACCTGCACATGCCAGTATAACTGAAATGTCTCATGCATATCTGTGTGTCAGATACAATTAGTGTCCATAGCACGCATGCACTCAGCTCATGCAAACACCACCCACAGGTACCTCTCTGGTCATATCCCTGCTGTGGGGAATGGGTACAGTATGACCCCACCTGTAAAAGGCAATAGCGGAAGAATGCAGCATGCAGTGCAGGTGTCCCATGCAGGTGTATCCCTAGCTGTAGTTAGCAGCCTGCCAGCATCCACACCACCTGATCAAGACTGGTAGAGGGTATTGGCATGAACACCTATCACACCTACCCTGTCACCGCAGGGGAATATACTGTATGGTGGTCTGAGACTGTAGGACTGACAAAATGCAATGGCCTGCCACATCTGGCCCAGAGCAACACTTAATGCCCCACAGGCCTCTGCCAAAGGCCTGTGTCTCACATGTACTGCTAATGCATGTTATGTCATGGATACCAAAATAACAACATAACACACTCCACATAATCCATATGCAACGCCATGTGGACAAACCAAATTAACATGTCCACCATGTCCCACTGCATGAGCTATAGACCAACACTAACACACACACCTGTGATAGGGTGATACCCTTAGGGAAAGTATCAGAGAATTTATGCATAATGTATGGAAGAGGTTAGACTAGCAGAGGGGGGATGGTAGCATGGGCAGCATGGAATGTGCATGTTCCGACATCAAGCTGTGTGCACACACTATCCCTGGCTGCAAAACACATAAATGGGTGGCTACACACCTGCCAGTAAACCACAATAGGGGTAATGACCTGACCCATGGCCCCTGCCTATGGGTAACCTGTGTGAATCTGTACTGCTGTGAGGCATTGCCACAGCAAGATAAGCCCATACTGTCATGTTGATGGGTGTACAAGTATGGGAATCCTCTGCCAGCACTGTACCAAGGTGCTGAACTGGATACACAGACCCAGAGGCAAGTGTCTGCAGCTCCCCCTCCCGTATGGCATATCTTACCATGAATATGTAGGAGTCTGCCCACAATACAGACACAGCTGCAGTCACGCTTGGCTCCAAGACATCACTGTAAGCAAGAATGTCCACCTGACAGTACATGAGGACAGAAAACATTACTGTGTATAACAGTGCATATGTCTGAATATCTCTGCTAACAGCAGTACCATGCAGCTGAAGCAGCACAGACACAATCACCTACAGTACACACTATCCCCTGCACAGTTTGTCTCCATATTACAAATGATCAATGGATACCCTGCAGAAACAATTTACTACCTGTAGGTGTACAACACAAAGGTCTGCACTTGGGTACAAACTACCTGGAATCGATCCACACATACAAAACAGAAGGGCATACTGGGCATGCTCACACACTTAGAGAAATGAAGGCAATGTCAGACAACAACATACTGAATGGTCATGCTGGGCATGCTCACACACTTAAATGAAGCCCGTGTCTGCAAACAACAGTGGACCAGACATATCTTACAGTTGCAAATGTTAGTGCAGACACTCCTCAGTATGCACCACTCATGCTTTGCACACACAGTGGCTAGGAATACAGGCATATATCCCAGGACAACACACTATAATAAGCCAGAAGTAGATGTATATAGATGTGTGGAAGAGAGTGAGTGTGACAAGGAGCCATCCATTATAAGGCCTGTCCCACCCAGCACACAGCCAAATGGCTACAACCACATGAGGTTCAGAAGTCACTCACTGTAAACATTAGCCACTGGTATCTGTCAGCATTATGGACTATGTGGTGCAAGTGCTAGCTGTGCAACATGACTGTACAAAGAAGTAGTCATCTAGCAGCTGTATACACATACCTGTGGAATATAACCCTGCGTGTGCCCACATGTAGTGTGTCAACCTCTAGATTAATGGGTTAAGGCCCATGTACACACACTGCCCTTTCCATAGCCCTACTAAGACAAGCCTGCTGAGGTCATCCACTTTGAAATACACCTTTGAGAAAATTGCAGCCCAGTCTTCTCTGCGGCATGTCCTGTAACTGCATACTGCTATAGTGTGATAAACTAGTTAGGTAGGGGTTCTAATACCTGACATGACAAGTGTGTGTATATAGAAAGCAATGCTGCTTTTTAGGTTAGTCACACTCACTACAAATCAAATGCCCTACTTTGGCAAGGCTGCTGATGTCATTCACTGTGAAATACACCTTTTGGAAAGCTGTAGCCCAGTAATCTCCATGGCACATCCTATAACTGCGTACTGCTGTAGTGTGATACACTAGTTAGGTAGGAGTTCTAATCCCAGACATGGCAACTGTGTGTGTGTGTGTCTCTGTCTGTGTAGAGTGCAATGCTTTTTAGGCTAGTCACACTCAGTACAATTCAAGTACCCTACTTGGGCAAGGTTGCTGATGTCAGTCACTGTGAAATGCACCTTTTGGACAACTGTTGACCAGTAATCTCCATGGTGCGTTCTATAACTGCGTACTGCTGTAGTGTGATAAACTAATTAAATAGGAGTAATAATCCCAGACATGGCAACTGTGTGTGTGTGTGTGTGTGTGTGTGTGTCTGTCTGTGTAGAGAGCAATGCTTTTTAGGCTAGTCACACTCACTACAATTCAAATGCCCTACTTTGTCAAGGCTGCTGATAGCATTCACTGTGAAATACACCTTTGGGGAAGGAGTACTCCAGTAATCCCTGTTGTGCGTCCTGTAACAGCTTTATGCTGTAGTGTGATATAGAGCTCTGGTAGGAGTTCTATTCTCACAGATGACAGTTGTGGAAGTTTTGTGTGTGTTTCTATGTCTGTGTAGGGAGCAATGCATTTTAGGCTAGTCACACTTACTACAATTCAAATGCCCTACTTTAGCAATCCTGCTGATGTCATTCACTGTGAAATGCACCTTTGGGGAAGGAGTACTCCAGTAATCCCTGTGGTGCATCCTATAACTGCTTCATACTGTAGTGTGATATAGAAATCTGGTAGGGGTTATATTCCCACACATGGCAGTTGTGGATGCTTTGTGTGTGTTTCTATGTCTGTGTAGGGAGCAATGCATTTTAGGCTAGTCACACTCACTGCAATTTAAATGCCCTACTCTGGCAATCCTGCTGATGCCATTCACTATGAAATACACCTTTGGGGAAGGATTACTGCAGTAATCTATGTGGCGCGTCCTATAACTGCGTAGTGCTGTAGTGTAATATACTAGTTAGGCAGGAGTTCTAATTCCAGACATGACAGGTGTGTGTGTGTGTGTGTGTGTGTGTGTGTGTGTGTGTGTGTGTGTGTGTGTGTGTGTGTGTGTGTGTGTGTGTGTGTGTATCTGTGTTTGTCATTTGTATCCTGTGTGGAGCTGGGGGTTAGTGTGTAACAGCTGAACTCAATGTGGAGCGGGTTTTGCAAAATTCTTATATGGTGGCCTTAGTATATATCACAATGTCCACCATACAGGGATAACAGATGTGAAATGGCTGAGAGGCTGGGGTGCAAATCCATACCCCTACATGTGACATCAAGGCCAGCTGAACAATGTTAGCAATCCTTGTATTACCCAGCGAACACTTTCAACCCATTTCTCATACGCGCGCACACACACACACACACACACACACACACACACACACACACACACACACACACACACACACACACACACACACTTGCCTAGGCAACAGCTGCTATGTTGGTAGTAGCCTGCATATTGCCCACTGATAGGAACCATGGTGTGATTGCAGTGGGCTACAGAGGGCATGGCACCCTGTCCATCAGTCCAATAGGTATGCCGACAGGTGCACCTCACCCATGTTCCCCACTGGACACCTGCAACTCCTGTGGTGCCATCAAATGTGACCCACAAAGGACATACCATGCCTGAAAAACATGCACTGTATGGACAGATGCCATTGACACCAGGGAATACCAGTATCATTCTATCAATGTAGGTGCAGGGTCAACCTGCTGTCCATTAACTATTCCAGTCACATGAGGCCTGAACTGGCACATCTGATGATAACAATCTGTGTACACAACATGGCCAAGACACCCCAGGTACAGTTCCACATGTCATTGTACATGCATGTGGGAGGCGCACATCCCACCATGTCATGGACTAAGGAACACATACATGGCAAGCAATACACGGCATTGGCCACATGCAATAGTCACCCAGGTGACGGTATGGTGAATACAATACCCAACTATGTGGGTAAATCCAGACACTACAACCCTGAGTCACAATGCAGACCATTGTCATATGGCATGATGCCAAGGTATACCCATCACCTAGCCTTGTATAGCTGTTTAGCACAGTCAACCACTACACACCCGTGAAGCAATGCACCCATGCATGTCTGTGTGTGTGTGTGTGTGTGTGTGTGTGTGTGTGTGTGTGTGTGTGTTTGTGTGTTGTATGATGTGTATGACCACATTCACACTCACTACAACCCCCATTGGCATACTGAAACATGCTGTCTGATGTCAGACACCTCCACATACCCTTTGCCCATATAACCTCCATATGACACCTGTGGTGCATGTGATACCTGCACAGTACTGGTTTGTAGTAATCTCACTAGTGATGAGTTGTATTCCTCGTCCTGCCAAGTGTGTCAATGTGTATGTGCCCCTGTGAGAGTATGGCTGTGTTGACAATGACACCTATTCATGCGGACAGGCACGTGTATTACACCTACCGTATAGCTACCATATCCCTGTTGCAGATGTCACTCACCAGCACATGTACATTTTCAGGGCTTCTCAACATGTAACCTATGTGGTGCATCCAATAACTGCATAGACATGTGATAGCACTACATAGTCATTAGGGGGTTGATACCCTGTACTGTTAGGTGTGTGACACAAAGATTCTCAAGTTTTACTCTCCCACCCCTCCCTGACTTTTCTTTGCCTCTGTCTGCCTCTCTCACTCCCTCTCTGGTGGATATGGAGACTTACACCTGCTTTGCTTAGGCAGCAGCATGAGTATTTTAAGTGATTCTCATGATCAGCTGATGGCCTCTGCATGAATTTCAGCCCTTCTCTAGCTGGTTGCATGTAGAACAGCTGTGGTAACATTCCCATAGCCAAATGCATGCAAACACACTCCAATATCTAGGAACATCATGTTGATGTTGGGCCTTTTCATTCACTGTCAGCAGGAACTCAATCTGTTGTTTGGCAAACAGCATCTCAGATGAATTGGGGAATTACCTCCAACAACATATACTGTGGAAACAGGCCAACACACAAGAGGGGGATGTGCCTGCCCTGACTACAGACTGTAAGTGCTGCTATACTGCATTTGGAGTAATGTTGGTTTAATAGGGTGTGTGTGAATATGGCTGTCCTACATGTTTTAATACCTGCCATGTCAGTGCTAGGTTTATGAGGAAACCCCCATCTGTAGGGTCATCTGCAGACTGGGCAGTGTGTGGTGCCTTTTGTTTCATGTGTTACCCACAGAGCACCTATCTGTGAACTGCAAAAGGTAGTGTGAGGATTGCAGTCTGTAGATGGTGAAAGCTGTGTGAGTTATTGACTTCATATCCCTCATGGGACATATGTTGCAAAAAACCCTGTTACAACAGTAAATTTATGAGGTTATCACAGCAACATGTCAATATTGGCCCTGCGTATGTGCCTCCAGCCACAACTCTGTCAACCTTTGTACACATGTCATGCAGTAAGAGGTGCATATGTGCTGTACATCATAATACGTGACATCATATCTGATAACATGCCAGTGAGATGTCAGACTGATACACATGTTTTGTATAGTAGGGGTTATATTTGATGACATAACCTGGACATTCTGTGGTTGTGTATACAGTACTGAGGTCTGTTTACTTATGGTGATTGTCAACCGTGTGTGTATTGTTAATATGTACCTTGGCCTGTGTGCAGACTGTGGTAGATGTCATTGTTCTTGGTCCTGGTCTATCTAATGTTACATGCTGCTCCACTGTATGTTACCCTATTGGCTTACATGTTTTTAGGGCCAAACACACACATGTCCCATACCACAGACAGGTATCGGACCACACTGTGCAGTGGGCCAGTATATCTAGGGTTAGCGTGTGAGTGGCACATATGAGGATGGTGTTGAACAAATAGTCCATATACTGTAATATTACGCTAGCTTACCATATGTGGCTGTGGCTGTGTTCACATTGGTTGTGGTTATGCACTTTCACACAGGTGTCAGTTATTCTGTGCTGTGACATGCCTGTAGAGCCTGCTATATATGCAGGTACTTGTGTATTCCCCCATAGGAAATGTTGGCCACTGTTGAGCCAGTATGCCTGTACCTTACACAGTGCTTTGTTACATGCCTATCAGCTTAGTGTACTTACCCAGTGAGATGTAATGTCCAGTTACTTGCCAGATGTACTGCTGCCGGGCCACCATAACACTCATGTATGTCAGACAAAGCAGTGGGATGCAGTACAGATGTATGTCACTAACTAATGGGTAGTATGTGGCCATGGCAACTCTGTACCAGCAGTTATTATGTGTCAGGACAGACAGGGGTGTGTGAATGCATAACCTATGGGGGCAAATGTATGCCAGTAGGTATGTGTTATATCCATCTACATGGCTGTTAACATCCATATTGTCAGGCTTAGTCCACATGTCTTGCACTAAGGGGTTCTGTGTATACCTCTGGACTGTCCAGAGTCTGTCAGACTGTCCACATATACTGGCCAATATCTCTGCTGTAGTCTACAGGAGCATTACTGTGCTAGCAGTGGTACTGTACTATGATGTCCTTAGGATGTCTGTCAGTAACCAATGGTGCATGTTAAAAGCAGATGTGACCTCCCACACACACCATGTCTGTGAAGACAATCCCTATTACAGTAGAAATAGTCTACAAATATACCTGCAATACATACCTGACATCCCATTGCACTACGAAGTTGGGACTATAGGGGCTGAGGTAGAGCTCCACTCCATGTTCAGGACATATGGTGAGCATATATGTATATTTAATTATTCAGATATCTATATAGATATACATACATAGATGTATATGTACATAGATATACATATAAACACTCAGATATATACATATACAGAGCAATATATGTCTACACATATACAGATAGAGATACATATGCACATATACGTATGGATATTAACATATATATTGACAGTACTAGATATATCAGAATAGATATGTACACACATATAGTTATAGATATCTGCATATATACCAACATACCTAGGCATATCTGTACACATAGGATGTGCATACATATATATCTATATAGACATATATCTATATATACATATACATATATCTATATCTATCTATACATATATATATATATATATATATATATATATATATATATGTGTGTGTGTGTGTGTGTGTGTGTGTGTGTGTATGTATCACATCACCTAGAACTCATTTCACCTAAACTCATTTCACCAAAACCTAATTACCTAAAGTTCATTTCACCTAAAACTCATTTCACTGACAAGTAGTAATCTAAAACAGTTCAATTGTATATGTGCATACATGGCCAGTCACACTAACACACACACATGCACACAATCATCCTACATGCATCAACCTCCCTCCATTTCACCAGAGTGACCCTACAGACAAACTGACTACCCACCAGGATGCACACACAACCACATACAGGTGAGGTTCCACAATGAAAGTACACACAGTCCTGCTATTACCCCTCTGTCAACATGCATAACATATGGTACCCAACAGCATGCAGTGGAGCTATAGTCAGTCCATGCTGGCAACAGTATACATGTGTGTGATGCATGTTCTGTGTCACTAGGTGAAGCCCCTTCCCCTGGATACCACTGCAGCCATGAACATGGTGTTTCTGTGCACCTGTTCTGCACCCTGCCATGTACTGTGCACCACACCTCACAGGTGTATGGCCCATTGCTGAATGTGTACTACTGTGTCTGTTATGTCAGCTTTAATGCTCACAGCCCCTATGTTTTCCTGCAACACATACCTGGGATGATATGTGGACAGATGTCATTTGTGATGGCCTGATGCCTGATATACAGCTCTCAACATCAGTGGACCATGTATGACTAATCCAGTACTCTTACACTAACAACCATCAGTGCATACCATGGCTATGGGGGATGTACACACCCTTCCTGATATAATGCACCCATCCGTGATCTGCATTTGTACCACATCACTGCATAACATCCCTCACTCCTCAGAAAATATTGCTACCTCATTTAACACACACTTCACACAAACCATACTATCACTAGCTAAACAACACAACCCCCCTCCCCTCCAACCCACACCTTCAACTAGTAATCTCCCCACTGCCTTCTATTTTTCTCCTGTACCTACCTCCAACATAAAAAAACTCTTAACTAAACTTAAACCCACCAAATTAGCAGCAGACAACCTCCCAAGTGAATACCTACAAATCGCAGCTGATGCTCTGGCCTACCCGGTATCCATCTTGATTAACCGTCAGAAAGTTACGTTCCCACATTGTGGAAAGTCTCACATATAATTCCCCTCCACAAAGGTGGACCCTCTTCAGAACTAACCAATTACCGCCCCATAGCTATTCTCTCTCCACTCTCCAAAATACTAGAGAGATGCATACACTCTCAGGTCTCAGACTACCTCCTTACTAACAACCTCCTTTCCAGTACTCAGCATGGTTTCCGACCAAACCATAGCACCACCACTACCTTACTCTCCTTTACTAACACTATACTTCAGCATAAAAACAATGGCTGTCTCTCCTCTGCTACTTTCCTAGACCTATCTAAAGCATTTGACATGGTCCCACACAAACAACTTATCTCTGTCCTCAATAACCTATCCTTCTCACAATCAGTCACCAACTGGTTTCAGAGTTACCTGTCTGACCACCAACAATCCATTGTATGGCAGAATGACATATCTCCCCAACTACCTGTCTCCATAGGGGTTCCCCAAGGATCCATCCTTGGACCCCTACTCTTCTCTGTTTACACCAATAATCTA